>NC_046374.1:27203434-27450934 GCF_011125445.2 Fundulus heteroclitus
AAACAACCCAAAACTTAGAGATTCTGAGGTTCCAGTTAAGGTTGAAGGTTCAATCAAGGCTGGAGAAATGTTAGAGGCGACCACTGCTGAAGCAGGCATGGACAAGGAAATGGTCACGAAGGCTAAAGTCAATGGTTTGCAAACATCTGCGGATAAATGGCAGAATGAAAATGCCAAATGTTCTCCAGATGGTGAAGTGGTGAAGCTTTTAGAAACGACCAATACCCACCCTTCAGTGCAAGTTATTGCCTCCACGTTGCCACGGACTGAGACGCAACCAACCGTGAAACCCCCCGAATCTCTGGTCAACCAACCGAAAGTGGTGCCAAACCCAAACGGCAGTGACAAGCAGCTGCTGGCACAACCACAGTCTTCTGATAGACCTTTGGACGCAGTGCAGAAAACTGGACTGGAGGAGAAAAAAACTAATCAAAAAGGTACGTTGGAGATATGTTTAATTAACCTGACCTTAGCTAGATGAATTCCGTTCCGCTTAGCTCCGCCTAGCTTCACTCACATCCATCTGGGACATCTTCCATAGAGAGTGATTTCTCCAACCCATTTTATTGTCTAGCCAATCAGGACGCAGGGCTGGAGTTTCATATATGTGACGTAGAGGAGAAGCGACAGTGACGTGAGACTGTTTTGATTCAGACAACAATGGCGGCTCGCATCGAGGAAGCAAGCGTTAACATTGATCCTGCTATTTCTTCCGTGTTGTCCAATTTACCTAATATTGTTTCATTAAAAGAACATCAGAGAACGGCTCTGAAGGCTTTTGTTGGTGGAAACCATGTTTTCACCCTTCTCCCGACCGGATTTGGCAAGTTTTTTTTTTTTTTTTTTTTTCTGCGTCGCTCTCATCAGCGTCACGGGTTAGCTTCGGTGTGAGTGGTTGAAATAGCACGTCGATAAAGATGACAGACAAGTGGCTTATCCAATCATATGCAAGGATTTTTGAAACGCCATTCCTATAGATCTGTTCCAGATGGATGAGTGGAGCTAGGCAGAGCGAAATTCATTTGGCTAGGGTCAGGTTAGTGTTTAATTGTCTTAATTGGAAATGGATTTTTTTTCCCCTTCGTGTATTTGCTTTTCTTCCAGCAGCAGGATTCTGTTAGTTTCTCCTAATCAGCCATGTATGATTTGTCAGAGAGTGCCTTATACGTCTGCCAGATTGTTGGGCTTATAATGGGCATATAATAGGGTTATAGGAACATATAACCTGCTCATCAATAAACTAAGCATGCAAGTCAACAAAATCAGCCCACGAGTCGTAAATGGCCTCCATGCTGCTCTTTGGAGACCCCCCCCCCTCCCCCCCCCGCTCTAAGAGATTTTAGAGAAATCCACAAAATCAGAAATAAATTTAATGTTGATGCATATTGTGATAATACTCTTAATAATATTTAAAGTTTGCTCACCATTTCTCCTCTGAAGATGCCGCTGCGTCTGAGACCGAGAAGAACCGACCGCAGGCGCCTGCCGCCGCCGCCCCAGCGCCGTCGACCGCGGCAGACGGCGGTTCTAACACAGTGAGCTCAGACGTTGAGACCGCTGGGGAAACATCACTGACCGTTGGCGAGAGGATGGCGAGTTACTTGGATCCCAAGAACTTCAGTAAGAATGCTCGTCGTATTTTCAGAAGTGCTGAACGCTGCTATTGATTTTTAATGTTTTCTCTTTACTTTGACCCTCGTCCAGATTGTGTCCCTGCTGAAGAGATCCTGTCTTCTAAAGTAAGAGTTGGTTTTCTTCCTCTTTAGCTTTGGCAACTTGACTAATACTGGTTTGCTAAGTAAAACAGCAGAAACTGGCTTTTAAGGAGGAAACACACCGGACGCATTGCGGAGCGTAAGCACGCCCTACGCTTAGGTTAGCGTTTCATTTTAATCAGTTAATAAATGTGCTCTAGAATAATAAGCATAATATGTGTATTTCGCAACTACTAAATTAGATTGTACACTGCAAAAGCGGAACTATAAATAAGTAAAAATGTTCTTAGAATTAGTGTATTTTTCCTTGATTTGAGCAGGTAAATAAGATGATCTGTCAATAGAATGAGATTTTTGTACTTAAAATAGGAACAATTCATCTCCATTATCTTATTTCAAGTGCAGTATATCTAATTTTCTTACTTTAGGGGTCAAAATACACATTCCATAGGCACATAAGCTTATTTACCTGCTCAAATCTAGGACAAAAACACAAATTTTAAGAACATTTTACTTATTGTTAGATCCGTCTTTGCAGTGTAGTGCTCATTTCAGACGCATAGACGCTCCTGTTTCGCAGGGAATAAACGGGAAAACAACATCCTGTGTAAAAGTTAACTTCATCAACCTTCTATCTACTTTGTTATCTTTCCATGTAGCGAGTCCTCTTTTCAGAGTAGAAACACGCAGCCTGTGGAGCGTACTTTGCAGCGTCTGGTGCAAATTTATGCTTTTAAAAACAGTATGAGTTGCTAGTAAGCAACGCCGCTTACATTACGTGCCCGATGTATTTCCTCTTTAATGGTTGGCTCTGAATTGCAGTAATGAGGCAAATGTCTTCTCTCAAACGCTTGAAATATCCACCAGCAATAACCATGTTAATAAAGTCCAGTAATTTCCTCTTCAACCTTCCAACAATGGGTTTTTATGTACATGTTTATATAAAAAGCTAAAGATGCACAGCTGCAGCTTAATAACTTAAAATATCATCATAAAGGTTAATTCATTTCAGTAATTCAATTTACAAAGTGCATAGAGTCATTACACTGGCTACGTTCACACTTTATGCAAATATGACGCATATCTGACTTTTTAATGGTCGTGTGAAAAGTAAATCCTGAAGCTGTGTCTGGAACAACGGCTGATAATAAACATGGAGTCAGAGTCTGAAGTATCTCAGTCTCTCGTTCACTGAGATGTTTGGTTTAAAGACGAGAAATCTCTGAGAGCAAATCTTTATTTGAGGTGAATGGATGCTTATTATTTAAGCCATATCTGTTTATTATGCTGTAAATTAACAATATTGAGCCCTTTCTTCAGGTTTTAATGTCTCATAATTTAGAACAAATATATTTTATTAATCTCCTACATGTCCCATGGTTTAATAGCTTTCTTTTTCTTCCAGCCTTTTGCTCTTGACTCAACGCTGCTGTTAATAACAAACCTTCCAGCTTGTGAGGCGGGCTGCAGCTACACGGAGGAGGAAGTTGTAAATCTGCTCAGCAAGTTTGAGTTCCAGTATGCGCACGACAACATCTATGTTATTCCTCAGGGTGGCTTGGTAAGCACCGGGTTGTATTTTTGCAACCAGTATTTTTCTACTGATATACTCTGACCAAAACACCAATGATGAATGGATCGACTTGGGACCTAATTTGGTACACATGCAGACGGTAATGCACCTACGAGGCATCCTCTGTCTGACGGTAGCTGGTTCTAGTCGTTCTGTCAGAATCTGTAGCAGCTGCATGCACAGTTACTCCCTGTGTGACGCCTCCAGTTAGACTCTGGTGCAGTTTCTCGTTAATTAAAATCACCAGGGGGAACTAAATCAAGTCTAAATGAGAATATTCCTCCTTGGTGCTTAATGTTTATTTTTTTCTGTTGATGTACTTAAGTGTCGTTTCTATTTATTTTTTTTTTTTTTTAAGGTAAAACATTGCATTACTTCTCAGATTTGCATTAGTATTGAATTAAAGTACCTACATAAATCTGGGTTTCCTCTAGGATTTTTTTCCAAAGTATGTTTTTATTTATTTATTTATTTTTGGAAGGGGAGGTGATGTCATCATCTAATTTGCATATTTGTTCATACATTTATGACCCAGGCTGTAGGAGAGCTTTTGCCAAGACCAAAAAGTTTATATCAGCAGTGATTAAATGTGTTGTGTAATGACCTTTTTATAACATGATTTATGATTATAACATAATGAATTTTATTACAATGCCTGAATCCACCCTACATAAAATAAACCTGCTCCAAGGAGACAGCTATCAGAGGCACACAAAGTGATTGAAGCTGTATGCAAATCAAATTCAGGGAATTGTTTTAGTTCAACAGTTTTAGAGGCAAAAAAACTACTTTAAAAATTAAAATCTATATTAAAATTATATTTACTAAGCAGAGGCACACAAAGAGAACGAAGTGATTGAAGCTGTATGCAAATCAAATTCAGTGAATTGTTTTAGTTCAACAGTTTCAGTTCAAAGTTTGATCGACGTAAAACATTTAGGAGTTAAAATAAAGCAAAAACCGAAGAAATCTGTCAGGATTTTTTTATTTTTTTTTTAATAGAGTTGTGTTTTCTAACTTTCTTTCCTTTTCAGGCTTTTGTTCTTATGCCAAATCAGCGTTTATTGACGTCCCTCACTCAGGCGTCAGCGCAAGGTCATCTCACTTTCAAAGAGCATAAACTCAACTTGTACGTTGTGAAAAAAGACATGTCAATGATGCCGGTAAGTATGGAAAAAATACATGCCCTGGTTCCAGCTAGAAAATACAAATGTGTTACAATTATCTCACACTTGTCATTTAAAAAAACGTTATTAACATTAATAACGTTACACAGAAAAAAGGGAACTATAAAAATGTCAAATCGTCTTGAAATTATTGAAGTTGTCCTTGATTTGAGCAGGTAATTAAGATTATCTGCCAGTGGAATAAGATTTTTCCACTTAAAATTCCTCAACATCATTTTATTTCAAGTGCAGTATATCTAAATACCTTATTTTAGGGTTCAAAGAACTCCTTCCACTGGCAAATAATCCTATTTAGCTGGTCTATCAAGGACAAATACACCCATTTCAAGAAAATGTCACTTACGTTTAGTTCCCTTTTTGCAGTGTAATGTATTTAGGTCAGTGTTAACCAAAAATACAGTAAATTACTTACTTAATTTCTTTTCTCTTTGTCTTTCAGCTCGGGTTTTACAAATCTGTGATGAAGCAAACGCCTCATGTAAGTAACCCAAACATGGTTAGATGTTTGGGTTAGATCAGCTTTATGTCACTCTACTGTGTTGTCTAGTTTCAATGCAATATCCCGAAAAGTAAGGACACCCTTTTCCTCAACCTGGAAGCTGCAAAAACATTATACCTGCCCCAAAAACATGTAGGTGTTCACCTACTTTTAAAGATTTTATATTTAAGGTGGTGAAAAAACGATAGTAGGCAGAATGTCCCAACAGGTTAAGCCTGATATTAGGCGTTGATATTCTAAATACCACTAAAAGCTCAAAGTCATCTTGGACACCACTGGTCTCTGTTATCTTCATGCCGGAGGGGTAACAATCCTCCACAATAACAATCGGTGGCAATATATATTTATTTATATATATATTCATCAATTTATTTATCCCCTCCTTTTTATTTTCACTAAAATGTATTTTATAAACTTTCATTCCAAGCATTTCGTCCTAGTTGACCTGAAAGTGCAACCAAATCCAAGCTGTGAAACATGCTGGTAAAACAAGATGGCCGCCCTGCGGTTGTAAACAATGAAAATATAACTAAATTTTTGCTGCTAATGGTTTTTTTACACAATGAGCTAAGAACAGGCTTCACTTGTGCAACTTCAGACTAATAAAAAAGGTAAACTAATAAATTAAAGTGTCTTTTGGTAAAAAATAAATAAAAAAAAGTTCCCTTGTTACAATATTTTGACAATAAATTTTCCTAAACCTGCATTAAGCTTTGAATGATTTTCTCTTCATGGAATCCCAATGAGTGCATTGGCAAAATAAAATCCAGATTTTCCAAATATTAAACCTTAATAAACTGTAAATTCAAATGAATCAATTAAATCTAAATATCTCCGAGCCCAAGTCTGGACTCTGAGCTTTTTTCCAATTTTGAATTGTCTTCAAAATAAAATGGTGCTGGAAGTCAATTAATTCAGTGGAAACTCTTGGAGTCGAGTGTATTCAGAGGCTGATTATAAGTTGAAGTAGCCCCACCGCTTAATGGCTGATACTCAGTCAGCGCTCCACCTCTTCATTTATGTGGTTTTCTTGACCTTCTGGTATCGACTTTCAGACTCCATTAAAATATAAATGTATATAATCTAGATCAAGGATTACCAGAGTGGGTCATGACATGATTTGATGCTGATGTGTTAAAAAGATTACCTATTTCCTGTACATTTCTGTAAGAGCTCTTATAAAAATTACTTTATTCTCAAAACTTCAAAAGAAAGGGGTGGGGGGATCCCCCTTCTTCCACCAAAAAGAGGGGGGGTCACCAGTCTCTGGTGTTAATTTGGGGGTCACAGGGTAAAAGGTTTGTTCACCCCTGATGTAGATCTGGGTCTAGTTGTGTTCAAATATAAATATTTAATGTCTCGGCTCAGGCAACCTTCTCCATAGTATAAAACATATCTGGCTTCAAGGGGACCCTTTAATGCCAAGCTACTTTTATTTTAGCCCTTTTGTGCTCTTAAAAAGACCAGACTCCTTCCACAATGGGTTGTTTTACAGCCACCGAGACACCAATAAACTTTTCTGCATACAAAAAAGTCACATGTAAAATCACAGGAGGGAGAGAGGGTGTCCTTATTTTTTGGCTTTTTACCAAAGTTTTGTGTCATGTTAACTATTTTCAGTTAATTTAAATCTACTGGAGAATCAGGGCAATAAATGGAGAAATACCTGAATTAACGTGTATCTGTGGTTGATTTCGATGCTGTCGCTGAGACAGACCGGGACAGATGACGACGGCAGCAGCATAATCTACATCCAGAACATCCCACAAAGCGACGCCGCTACTCTGAGGAACGCCTTGACAAAGATCGGCTGTGTCAGAAACGTCCTGCCTCTGCTCAACAAGGTATTAAACAGACATCAACAAGTCCACATTCAGATCTGTGAAAAGAGCAATGAAGTTATCGCCCGTGTTTTGTTTTTTTTCAGGCTTTTGTTGAATTTGAGACGGATAACGACGCAGATCGCCTCGGCGTTTGGCACAGCCTCATGAGAGAGGGCTCCGTCTACACGGTCACCAGGCTGAGCGTCCCACGAAGCACCAGGACATCACAGCGTAAGGAAACGCAAAGTTAGGGCTTTAATATTTCTTCTGTTCGCATGTGTTTATTTGTTCTTATTCCTCAATGATTCAAGGAGACCCACGAGATCGGAAAAGCAATTATGACTGGAGAAAATATTAGGAAAATAGCTGCTTAATCTAATAAACTAGATATAAAAACCTGATCATGTAACTGAAAAATGTTTATTTAAAGAATCGTTTCATGTTATGTCAGGTTCTGAAAATCAAAGTCACTGATTTCGCCAAAACACTAAGGAGAAAGTTATTAATCAAAAACTGAAGCATAAAACACTTGGGGGCATTATAGTGTAACACCAAAGATGAAGGCGTCCCTGAACAAAGTAGGACATAGAGACAAACACAGATTCAAAAATCAAAACTGGACCAAAGTTCGTAAAACTGGATGAATCACGAGGAGAAAATCAAATTTCAGTAAAAACGTGAAACCATGTTGGCACAACTTAAACTTGCATGGAGGTGGAACCAGTTTCTTCATAATCTGTCTTTCTAATGTTGCTGCTGTGAATGCAAGGGGTTATGAGTGTAATTTAAAACATCTGTTATAAACAAACGGTCATAAAGCAAAGATAATCTGCCAAACTTCTCTGAGTTTGGGGAAAAAAAAGCCTCAAAGTACAATAAAGAAGGAGGCAATGTGGTATTTGGGGTTCAATATGCTTAATTCTGAGACCTTTCCAGCATTTCCTTTTTTTTTTTCAGTCAAGTTTTTAGTTTTTGTTTGAGCCCAAAACACCTGGATATAACACACAAACCGTATTTAGACTTAGACTTGGACAACTTTATTGTCATTTTGTATGTACAAAGTGCGTACAGAACGAAATTTCGTTTGCATACAGCTTGAAAAATCACAGTAAATTGCAGTAAGTTTCAGGATAAAGATGCAGCAGCGGTTTACTGTGACCTTTTATCCCTTCTATACGAATTACCCAAACCGTCTCCTTGTTTGTGTTTCTTCAGAGCCACAGCAGCCGCTGAGAGCTCTGCCAGACAGGAAGGAGATCCTTTCTGCGGCAGGAGCACCAGATGCACAATGCGACGTTCCTCAGGGCACCGCCGCGCCGTGTTGGGTCACCATGAAGACGGCGCCCTACGTTTTCCCAACCGCGTGTCCTTGGTTTAACGTCCCCAGTAAGAGAAGCGGAGATGCAGACATGTCAGGCTTTCTGTGGGTGACTCGAACTGATTGTGTTTTTTTGTTTTGTTTTTAGAGTTTGTGACTGTCCAGAGAGAAGAACACATCCTGGTGAGGGTCCCTTTCGCTGTAGAAGAAAAGAAAATGTTACAAAATGCAAAAATGGATCTAAAAACAAGTAAAATGTTCTAAGAGTTGGTGTATTTGTCCTTGATTTGAGACGGTTAATAAGATTATGTGCCAATGGAATGAGTATTTTGACTCCTAATATAAGATAATTAGACATCCTGCACTTGAAATAAGATGAAGATGAGTTGTTTTAAGTGCAAAAATCTTATTCCATTGGCAAATCATCTTATGTACCTGCTCAAATCAAGGACAAATACGCTAATTTTAAGAACATTTTACTTATTTAAAGTTCAGTTTTTGCAGTGTAGTCGGGTATTTAGGCAAATAAAAAAAGAAAGAAGAAGAAACAGGTTCATGCATATAAAAAAAAGCCAAATTAAGTGTTTTTATAAAACAAAGCAATCACTCAACTGTTCGGTTTTCTGTGAACTTTACGTCCTGAAGACGACTCCTCATTTGGGCTCCGAGTTCTCCACCGTCATGTTGACCGGTTTACCAGAAGCAACCTACAAACACGAGGACGTTGCAAGGCTGGTGTGCCGTTATTTCCCCAAACAGGACCTGCAGAGTCTCTACTACAACGTCGTGGTCCTACCTCTGCAGAGGCGGGTAAGGAGCTGTTCCTGTTGACCGATTCATGCACTTAAGAAGTCTAAAGAGGTTTGTTCACTTCTTTAGAAGTTAACAAAGTATCTGAAATAAACAAGTAAAATGGCTTATATGTGGTATTAACCTGCTTTGGCTGCTGTTAAGGGTATGAAGAGTTTCAGAAAGTAGTTTTTGCAGAAGACAATATTATTTTAAAATGAAAATGCATTTCTTTCTCCTGCCTTTTACCATTTTAGGCCTTCGTGTTTTTCTGCGACTGGGAGGCTTGCCGCAGTTTTGTCTCGGATTGCGTCAAAAAGCCCATTTCTGTCATGAACTGCACTCTCAGCGTCCACCTGGTGTTGGAGGACATGCATCCTGGAGCCAGTGAGGTAAGGATGGCATGGACGGCTGTATGAGCACTGCAAAAAGGGAACTCAAAGTAGGTAAAATCCTCTTGAAATGAGTGTAAGTAGGTAAAATCCTCTTGAAATGAGTGTATTTTTCATTGGTTTGAGCTGGTAAATCAGACTATTTGCCAATGGAATAAGATTTTTGCACTTAAAATGAGAACTATTAATCTCCATCATCTTATTTTAAGTGCAGGATGTCTAATTATCTTATTTTAGGGGTAGAAATTCTCATTCCATTGGCAAATAGTCTTATTTAGATGCTCAAATCAAGCAAAAATATACTAATTTTAAGAAAATGTTACTTAATTTCAGTTTCCTTTTTACAGTGAGGATCCCCTTTTGGTCGTCTTTTTTGAGCTTCTGAATACCAATTATTATATTTTATTTTACTTTTTAAGTTGGTTGGGTAACTTGGACTTTTCCCCCCATCTTTTTTTTTTTTTACAGGAAACGATGTACAGAGCTCTGATGAAATGGAGCAATGGTGTAAGTTGTTTTTTATATTTTTACGCACAAGTTGTTTAACAAATAAATGCGCTTTAACAAACTCCTGGTTTTGTGTCCTCAGTATGTTCCCGAGTTCTTCCTGCTGGGGAAGCACCTGCTGTGTGTGGAGATGTTTGAAACAAACGTGGAGCTCATCAAGAACGTCATGAAGAAAGTGGCCGCCATCTCCAGCTTCGTCACCTTCCTGCCCCTCGCCAACAGGGTACGTCAACACTTAACACCGGCTCTTTAAATCAGATATTTAAAACTTAACATCAAGTCAAAACCGTGTTTCATCGTTTCTCAAGCAAGATATTTGTTATTGTTGTGAGTTATCAGGAGCAAGGCCTAATGGGTAGATTTACGGCATTAAAAACATGCTGTTGATAGAAGTTGGATGATAAAATGTAAAAGGTTATTTTTTTTTTTTTAAATACAGCTGTACAGTTTATTGGGTGACGTGTTGATGGGGAAGACAAAACATAAGAAAACAAATAGTTAGGTTTCTAAGTAATAATTTCTTCCTTTTATTAACAAAAATCAAGATTTGAAATGTTTTTAATTTCTTCTCGCAGATTTGGATCGAGATGGTCTCACACAGCAGCGCTACGAAGGTGCTGCAGGAGATGTCGTCAAGGAGGGACTCTTCTACATACATTTGGTAGGTTGTCTGTAGGTTGAGGGCTTGGCATCAAAGCTTATGAGTAGATAAATTACCAACACAGTTTCTGGAGCTGACTGTTGTGGCCTAAGCAATAGGGTGTTTTCACTGACGTCACTGGCCAACTTCCGGTCCGCCATATTGGGTGGCACACTTCCTTATCTCTAGTTGTCTTACACGTATTATCGTATCGCGAATGGATAAGTACCCAGCACGCTAGAGCGACCAGATAAGGACGTATATCTGAGGAAATGTTCCGTGATCGACCATATGGACCCCTATGCCCTCCACGGTGCCTTGTTTAGCCGTAATCCAGATGCATTACCTGGTGTTCGGTGAAAACCCTCTGCACACTCTTGAGGAAATGAGAGCTTACAAGGGTCTAGAGGCTCACAACCAGTTCACATCTGGTTATGTACATCAAGGAAATCGCCATCATACGTGGACGGGTGAGTTTTAATAAGATGGTAAAAATGTAAACAATCCGACGCAAATGTGTCGCATGCTTCTGCGGTGGCTGGCGGCGGGCGGTGCGCGAAGGCGCTTGGCTGCAAGGCCGATCGACGCCGCTCGCGGCTTTAATTATTTAAGCAGAACAATGACCAGTGCAAAATTAAGTTGTATTTACCGTATTGGCGCCGGTAGGAGCTGCAGATCATAAAGCCAGCAAACAGTGGGAACACAGCAACTCGTTCAAAGGTAAGCTGCGCTCAGACGGGCTCTGGCCCATGCTAGTTTAGTAGCTGCTAACCGTCAGTGCTAACAACCACTCGCGCATGTAATGTACTTTTAACTTGCTGCTATGTGTTTCAAACGTTTGGAACACACTCTCATTGACATCGGGATACTGTGGAAAGTTATGTTCGGTCGACTTACAGCCGCGATCCAAGCGAGCCGACGATCTCTTTGTTATCTCTGTAACTCGTTCAAAGGTAAGCTGCGCTCAGACGGGTTAGCACATGCTAACCGTTAGCGCTAACAACCACTCGCGAATGTAATGTACTTTTAACTAGCTGCTATGTGTTTCAAACGTTTAGAACACACTCTCATTGACATCGGGATACTGTGGAAAGTTATGTTCGGTCGACTTACAGCCGCGATCCAAGCGAGCCGACGACTCTTTGTTATCACTAACAGTTGTTCTCCGTGGTTGCGCCTCCAGGCAGGAAAGCGGTGGAAAATTAATCTGTTTCTATGTTTTTCCCATGGCGATCATGTGTTGCGCTGTTACAGCCCACAATACAGCAACGGTTTACCATGGTTGAAATCAAGTTAAGGTGAAATTAATCAAATTAAAACACGGCTGAGAGAGGGAGTACAGTATGCGGTAGTAATAGGCAGTAGAGGCGGCGGAGGCAGTCAACATGACAGCCGCGGAAAGTAATAAGTCATAACGCCGAAGCCCTATTATTAATATATTCTTCTTATATGTTTTAAATACTTAACAGTTAATTACCTGTGACAAAGTGAGCACCGCAGACTCTGGCGTATTCCAGCTTAACACCGTCCAAATCGGACCTGGATATCCGTGTCAGCCATAGGTGACGGTGTTGTTCAGACAGCTGTTTTTTTTTCACACTGATTCACTATTACGGCTGGTAGGCGATAGAAAGAGCGTTGATCTCCACCTCCACGGGCCGTGCAACCAACCATTAAACACGTTTTCCCCATTATTCACTTCCAATACTGCCTAAGGCGTCATACAATGCAGGTCAACGGTGCGAAACGACTGCCACCCAATATGGCGGACGCGCTGAGTAGTCACGTGAGCGTGACGTCAGCTGAAAACCCTCTATTCCCAAAGTATGGTTTCAAAGTTGTATCCTATATTTCTTAGAGATAAAAATGTGTTTGTGTTGAGAAAAACATGTTGGACCAGGAGTTTTAGAATCAATAATCATTGCAATTCAGATAACAGAAATGGATTCACGTTATAGAAAGGTTTCAAAGTAGTGCATCACATTTTACACGCTGCATTAGACCTGTCAGGGTTGTTGGTGCTTAAACCCTGTCAACAACACAACATTGCTGTTTTCTATTAATTTTCTTTGAAGAATTAAGTCATAGTATTTGCTGCGGAGCTGCTAAACAAGGTCATGGACAGCTTACCATTCTCAGAAATCCACCATTTTTATTTGAGTGATTTTTGTAGTCCAAGCTGAAGGCTGCCAAACTACAAGACGATACGTCATCAGTTGTTCATCATAGTGTTCTCGAGAAGACTACAAAAATGGCCGAATGGGGTGGAGTGGAATTATCCGCTACCTCGAATGGGGCGTGGTTTAAAGTGCCTCCTTTAGATTTAAAGAGACGGTACCAAAACGAGTAGCTCTCAGACACTTCGGAACAGGGGCATAAAGGGGGATTGTGGGAGTAAATTAATGAAGAAAGCATCGCAGATTGACTTTATATGGACCACAACTCAATGATTTCAATGTGAAACAGAAGGATTGAGAAGCATGACGTGTCCCCTTAAAGGATCTTCTGGTAACATCCTGACACCAGATGACAAAGGGGACTAGGAAAGCCCAACTATATTTTGGCAGCTAAAGGGAGACCATCATGCTATTATAGAGGTGGTCATAATGTTATGCCTGATCAGTAGTTTTACTTTTATGCACAAAAAGAAGCTCTTTGCTAGAAATGTAAAATGATGTGTACAACAACCACTTTTCCTTTATTCGTGGTTCCTGACATTAAGCTATTTTTTTCCCCTTTACAGGAGCAAAGTTGGACGTATTGAGTGGTGAGTTTTGCATTTTTATTTGAATGTTTGTGAAGAATAGGAAGTTTGTAATGATGCTAGAAAAGTGTGACTCCAGTCCAGTTTTGTTTCCATTTTTTGTAGGAGGCTAATTCTTTATTTAATGATAATAACATTATAAATCTAAATTGGTTCAGCACTGGTGGTACATTTATTTCATCAGCATGTGCATCAATGATGGGAATGAAAGTCAATTGTTTTAAGTTTTCAGTCAGAAAGGACTCTTAATGTTTTATTTTTATTGTGGAACGGGATCTGCGCAGTGAAGGAGAGAAAGGATTTAGCACGGGTGGTGAGGACAGCACAGGGGATTGTGGGATGCCGTCAACAGTCTATGCTGCACGAGTCCAGAAAATGGCCAGGCGTGTTGTAACAGGTCCCACTCACCAGGGCAATGCACTGTTTGACCCACTTCCATCGGGGAAAAAAATTCAGAAACATTAAATCAAAAAATAACAGACTCAAAAACAGCTTCTTTCCCAAAGCTGGGAACCGATAAACCATCATTCCAGTTCATAATCTGCTACATGTCAGAAACACACTACTGGTTACACAGGTTTCTCATCATTTATACATCTCACTTAGGGACTATCAGTTCAGACATCCATGCAAATTATACAACTCGGCAACTAAATTTTTGCAGTATTGTAAACTGCTATCGGACTTTTGACTCGTAAAATTATGCCATTAGCTGCTAAGGACTATGTACGCTTAAGCCCCTCAGGGAGTGTTCTTGGGCAATGAAATCAACTTCTTGTAAAAAAAAAATCAAATAAATTGAAAGCTCATGTCGTCTTGTGTCTGCATGTTATGTGTAATCGTGAGTATACTGAGCTGGTGTATGTCTCATCAAAAATGTAATTATAATAACAGATAATGACAATTATGTGTGTAAAAATGGATCCATAGTTTAATTCAGCAACTGACTCCGTGTCCTCTCTGGTTTTTAGCGCAACTGATCTACATCAACGGCTGAAAGAGACCGGTCAGATCACGATAAACCTTGGAGCAAAGACACCAGGGGTGGTCGGCGCCGAGCCTCCATCTTTGAAAACAGAAGCGCACGTTCCCCTCTCCGAGGCTCGTGATGATGCTGCAGATGCTAGTTCTGCTGCTCCAGCAATCGTCACTGAATCTAGAATTACTGAATCTGAGTCAAAGCTGGGGGATGGAGTCGCTGAATCCGCAAATGAAGTCCAGGATCCCAAAGTCAAAGCGGCCACAATAACAGAAGAAAGTCAACCCTGCAGGACGACTTCAACCGTAGAAGGCAACGCTGTTAGCTGTGCCACAGGTGTGTGTGATTTTAAAACTAGAGGTTGTTGGTGTGGTTGCTGTTCTGTGTTGTCTTGGAGGAGCGTAATGAAGCAAGCAAAGGAAGACGGAAAAGATTTTATTTTTTTTTGTTGTGCAAAAATTAAACAAGACTATAAGTCACTCTGAAATATAAGTCACATCAGTCAAAAAATGTGTCATAAAGAGAAAAAAGGACTATAAATCGCATCTATGTAGTTTTTTTTCCCACACAATCCAAGACTAAGAACTGACATTCAATCTGGTAAGGCAACTTATTTAATTGCACAGCTGCATCCACAGTCATCTGAATAATATGAAACATACCTGGGAGAATGAATGGGGTAAATTAGCACAACAAGCCACCAACTCCAACCGGGAAAATTAACATAACGGTGCTACGTGCTAAGCTAACAGTATGGCACAGATGTTAGTGAGCAACATAAAGCTTAACTACATAAGCAAAGTTTTAAACTGCCCAGACAACAGAGCTGTAAGCTAGCGCTAGCTGTTATTAGCTTCACAGACAGGCCAATAACAACGTTCTGTCTCTTTTTTTTTACTCAAGCTGCGACACATGCGTCGCTGCATGAATGCAGACTGAAACAGTGAAACAACACATGTACATGTTCAGTCTTTGTTGTTTATATGTTAATGTTTTAAGACATTTTTAAGTGGTGCAAGAGTAGCATTTAGTTTTCACAAGCCTAGTGTGCCCTGTTGTGGCTGTAGACGGTAATGTTTACTACTTGGTTCATGTTAGTCAGTATTATTTACTGTTTAAAACTGATATATAAGTCGCACCTGACTATAATTGCAGGATCGGCCAAACTATGGAAAAAAAAGTGTGATTTATAATCTGAAAAATACGGTAATTAAGTAAATCTGAGTGGTCACAAAGACTAGAAAATAGCACTATTATGAATTCAGTATATTTACCACTTATAATAAATCTATTTTGGAAAGTCAGGAGTACATGAACGTGACAATAGAATCAAGAGATTGTTAAAGGAAAACTAGACTGTAGATGTCCTAGTTTTAATTGATCTTCTGTTTTTTAAGCTAGGTTGTTACTGCTTTTTAAAGATCTCTGTGCAAAATAATCAGTCAGTCATAATCGTCTGTTAACTTTTTTGGAAACCTGAGTTCTCAGTGTGCTTTCTTTTAGGTCAGGAAAAGAAGACCCAAAAAGATCCTGTTCCAAACTCTGTCAGCAGTGTTTCAGCCGCGCCCATTGAAGCGCTGCCATCTGCAAAAGTTCAGGCCACCACTAAGGAGGTGGTGAGAAAGCAGCCAGCTCTTTCAGATTACTGTCTTACTCCCGGAGAGCAGATGGAAACCCTGCTGTTCATCTATAAAATCCGTAAGAAAGCATTAGAGTCTGTTTAAAGTCCGAAATTTCAAATCTGTTGTATAATTCCTGATATATATTTTTTTTTTTTTACTGTTCTTCTCAGGTTGTCATGGACATGGCATCATCATGTCCCCAGAAGTAAGTTCTCAAACCACTTATATGTTTGGTTGTAAATTTTAATTTATCTGTGTATTTAAAGAAAAAGTGTCAACTCGGTTGACTGTGTCCCAGGACCGAGCGGTTGGAAATTTAAAAATCCAATCTTTGTTTTTGTCCAGAGAATGCAACATGACTAAAGGATGATTTATGCTTAAGGCATGTCCGTTCCATGCAGAAATGAGACGTGCGAACACAACGGCCGCAGCATTTATGCTCCTTACAACCTTTCCTTTGAAGTAGCAACTATTCTCCTAGACTCTAGAGGGCAGCGTTGTGTTCCTACACCAAGCGTACTACACCCCACTATACGTAGAAGTAGAAAACACTGGTGTGTTTAAAGCCTTTTACTGTCTTCCAAGAGTGAGGCAAGTTCTGTCCAGGTATTAACAATTTATAGTTCACTGTGATCTTTATTGGATGAATCATAAAGATGTCTGTATTTACGGACATCTGCTCGACCGCCATGTTTTTCCATGCGGGACCGTCCGCGTAGTCAGGAATGTTCCTAGCTGCGCGGAGCAGAAACCTTTGGCTGTGCAGACCTGGCGGATGCGTCAAGAATAAACCAGGCTTTAGCTCCACTAACTCAGCTTAACACCAACTCTCTTTAGTGTATACGCTGTTACAAAGTGAAGAAGAATCAACGTTAGCTATTTTCAGTATCGATGAGGTGTTCCAAAACAAGGTCAAGCACAGAGTCTAGGCTATTTTCTACATGTCGGGACCAAATCTGGTGCATTACTGAAGTCAGAGAAGCCTTTAGAGAAGAAAAACTCAAAATATACGGCTGGGATACTTAGCCTAGTATAAATAACCTGATATAGATTGTATTTGTCATTAAATCCTGTATTTCTTTAATAATGTTCGAACCATTTAACACAATAGTGAAGTTACTGTAACCTTTTTATTTATTTATTTTTTTCTCCTTACTGTTACTGTAACCTATGAAAAGCAGCACGTTGCCGCTAGCCTGGATAACCCAACAGTAGAAATGATTTTAAACAAGTTAAGGTTTTTAAAAAAGAACGAGTGCTCCCTGAATTTTTT
The DNA here is from genome assembly GCF_011125445.2 of Fundulus heteroclitus. NCBI lineage: Eukaryota > Metazoa > Chordata > Actinopteri > Cyprinodontiformes > Fundulidae > Fundulus > Fundulus heteroclitus. Next base: position 27,220,516 of record NC_046374.1, read on the forward strand.
GAAGGAGCTTGGTTCCTGAGTCTGTGTTGTGATTGTTTGGGAGGATTTAATGACTGTGATATTAACCTACATGGCTAGAATGTAAGAGAAAGGAAAAGGGTTATTCTATTGAACTTTTTATTGACCTTTTTTTTTTCTATCATTGATATACGTCTATCGCTCGATATCTATTGTTATTGAGTTATCATCCAGCCCAATGTTGGTGTTAGTTTTGGAAAGTTTTGTAGCATAATGCAGCCTCATGGGGTACCCCTACCTTTCCAGCCTGAGCTCATCTGAACTCCTCTCTTTCTTTACCAGTCACTGGAGTCGAGGCTTTTACTCCTTTTCAACCTGCCGAAGGATCAGGACGGCAGCTACACTGAGGATGACATCAGCAATCTGCTCCAGAAATTTGGATATCAACATGAGGATAAAAACATTTATGTGATTCCTCAGGCCTGCATGGTAGGCACTGACACATAAAACTTGCAAGGATGAATCAATAAGTTATTGAAGTCTTAAATCTACACCATCCATTGTTTTGTGTGTGTTTGTGGATTTTTTTTTTTAGGCTTTTGCTGTTATGCCAAGTTATCAGGAGGCACGGGAGGTTTTCATAGCTGCGAAACAGGACTTGACATTGAATGGATCTAGACTGTTTGTGAGGATTGTCAAGAGTAGGGGTGACATGACACCGGTAAGTAGGCTTAAAATATGACTGCTGGTCATCGTTTGTTTTCAGTCTGTGTTTAATGTCTAATCGAGCAATTTCTGGTAGATTTGAGTAGTTTTTGCACTGCTGAAACAGGTTTTGAGGGTTTCTTGTATTTAAATTCAATATTTATTTATTTCGAAACCTTAGAAGTTAAGTTTTTCTGTCATTTTAGTTTGTTTTTTTTCATCAAGGTTTAAAGTATAAACTCTAACAGTGCTATGTTTAAACTCCACTGGTATCTTGTGTGGATGTTACTAGAAAGTAGTGCAGCGTAATTCAATTTATTTTATTTAAATGGCACCAATTCGTAATAAGACGCTTCACTAAAGTCGATAATTAATTAGATTTTGATTGATTTGATTTATAAAGAGCTTTATAATGTCTAAATAACAAGGAAAAGATCCAAAACAATAAAATGATAATCCAAAAAGATGACAGAAAACAAAATGAGACAAAAAACACTGAGGATTACTAAAAGCCTATCTGAACAAATGCGTTTTTAACTTTCTTTTAAAGAATATCTAAACACCAGGTCAACTTTTTTCCCCAGATAAAATGTATAAATTCTTTTCCAATGATATTCCTAAAAATCAATTCATATAACCAGAGATCGATTTATTTGTTTCCTCTTCATCTTTGGTTTAATAAAGTACTTTTGAATTGAATATAAAGAGCAGCTGTAGATATGTCTGGTGTTTGTTTTCTACCCTGGATCTGTTTGGGTTTTCTGCCCCACAGCATGTTTGTGAAAGCTATTATATCAACATTCGGGGAGAGGCTTTGCTCCTTACAGCCGCCATTAACAATCATTAATTTATTAATTTGCAGTTAAATGTTATTTGATGCTAGTATCAATATGTTGAATAACTACATGAAATTCAGCTAAACACTAAAAAAAATGTTGTTAATACCAGCAATCCAATTTGAGATTGGATTGGATCGGATCGAATCAAAAAGAGTCCAAGTTAATTGATTCCAAATCTTGAGAATCCGAATCGATTCTTGAAATTTGAATCGATACCCAGCCCTTGTCCTGACCAGTCTTGGGCTTTGATTTAAGAACACCAAGTTCAGTTATAGACTGAAGATCTGGTTGAAGCTGATTTCAGAGGCGAGGTTTGAGGAACCAGGAGCAAACGTTGTCTCTTGAGTCCTCAAGGACCTATAGCAAATAGAAAAGCTCAATAACTCTGCTCATCTGTTGAGACGCTACTGCTTTATACATGTTCAATAATTAAATTCAATTAAATTTTATTTATATAGGGCAAATTTATGAAACATGTCATCCCAAGGCACTTTATAAAGTCAAAATCAATCATATTATACAGATTGGTCAAAAATGTCCTCTCTAAGGAAACCCAGTTGATTGCATCAAAGTCCCGACAAGCAGCATTTACTCCTGGAGAAGCGTAAAGCCACAGGGAGAGTCGTCTGCATTGTCCATGGCTTTGCAGCAATCCCTCATACTGAGCAAGCATGAAGCGACAGTGGGAAGAAAAACTCCCCATTAACGGGAAGGAAAAACCTCCACCAGAACCAAGCTCAGTATGAACAATCATCAGCCTGAACTGGCTGGGGATTAGAGAAGACAGAGCAGAGACAAAAAAGCACAGAAGCACACATTGATCTAGTAATCTGTTCTACATTAGATGCTAATAGCGGGTGATCTGTCTTCCCTGGATAATGTCACAGATAACAGAACGGCAGACCAGATGTACCTACTATGAAGAAAAACAAGAGAGAGAACAAAATCATTGTTACTGTGTATTTAGTAATAATACAAATACTTTGGTGTTATGTTTTCCTGTCATTTAGCTGCTTTACTGTCTGAATTTCCCAAGTGATTAACAAAATTAATTATGCTATTCTGTTATTTATATTAAAATGTTGATCATCAAGCTGCTGAGCTGATACACAGATTGTGCTGAAGTTGGAAACTTTGTTCTTGTTTCAGTTCAAATTCTATAAATGTCTGATGGAAACTGTCGATTTTGTAAGTAATCACACATTTTCCCTAAAATAATTTAACTTACAGTTTTAACATTAATGGTATTAACATTTATAATTTTTTTAATGTTCTCTTTTTTTTGTTGAAGATTTGAATAATGGGAGTGAAGCAGATTCAAGTGTCTTTGTTTGGTTTTGAGCAGGAAGTCGCTGACGATGGATCCAGCGTCGTCTACATCCACAACATCTCACCGAGCGAGGCCAGAGATCTCAGGGAAACTTTGAATAAAGTCGAGTCTGTTAAAAACTACCTTCCTCTCCTCAACAAGGTAGAGAAAAACGCTCCTGTAAGAGCACACATTGACACGAGTGGAAAACACCTGGGGTCTTAGCTCTGCACTTTCCGTTTCAGGTGTTTATCGAGTTTGAGTCTGCGCTTGATGCCGATCGGATCGGAGTTTGGTACAGCCTCCTGAAACGCTGCCCGCCACATTACATCTGGAGGACTAACCTCCCCATAACCACCGACACCGCATTACGTAAGGCTAATGTTTCAAAAAGTCACAGTTTCTAATTCAGGTATTTTTCGAACTATAAGTAGCACCAGATTATAAATCACATTTATTTAGAAATTTATTTAACTCAATCCAAGACTAAGCACTGACATTTAATCTGGTAAGGCAATTTATTAAATTACACGGCTGCATCCACAATCATCTGAATAATATGGAACATACCTGGGAGATTAAATGGGGTAAATTAGCACAACAAGCCAGAAACACCAACCCGGAAAATTCTCGTCAGAGCATTTCGTTCTAATTACACTGAAATTAGACCGTGAGCGTAGCGGTGCTACAAGCTAAGCTAACAGTACGACACAGATGTTTCAGAGCAACATAAAGCTCACATGCTTTATGCTAGATGTAAGCTAGAACTACCTGTTATTAGCTTAATGGACGGCTCAGTTACAGGGTTCTTCGCTGTCTGGGTCCTTCAGGCTGCACCATGCAACGCTCTGCTGCGTGAATGCAGATTGAAACAGAAAAAACATATGTACACATGTTCAGTCTTTGTTGTCTATAAGTTAATGTTTCAGTAAATTTTATAGTGGTACAAGAGCAGCATATATTTTTCATAAGCCTAGAGAGCCCTGTTGTGGCTTTAGATGGTAATGTTTACTTTTTGGTGCATGTTGGTCAAAATGAATTACCATTTAAAAATTATATACAAGTCACAGGATCGGCCAATCTATGAAATAAAGTGTGATTTATAGTCTGAAAAATACAGTGTATACATTTGAAGAAAATTGTTACAATAACTTGCTGTTTTATGGCATTTTTATTCAGATTCGGAAGAGATCTGTAACACACAAATAAAAACACAAACACTGTTTCTGTTAGAATAATAATAAGGCCCACATTTATTGTTCCCCACAGAATACAGCAACACAAAACAGCAAGCACTTCGCACACGCAAAGTAGCAAGCACTTAAAAGCAACATGCTTTCAGACAGGCGTGATGTTTCATCTCTTACCATGGTACAGGACTGGGAAGTCGGTCAGTCCGGTTAGAGCACAATCCACGCAGCCGGGCATCCACACGAACCCACGGCAGACTTCACCGGAGTGAGGGCCGGAGTGTGTGAAGCACAATACAATTTTAGTTTCACATGAAATCAGTCTTTCCCACAACACATTGTCATAAATTCCCACCACAAGTTAAAACAAGTTATAACAAAATAACACATGTTGTTCTTAGTTTTATGTGAGAAACAAAATAACAGGCAAAACTCAGAGCACGAGCATATATGTTGGTCTTAGTTTATGTGAACTCAAAATCAAGTACCAGTTCTTCCCATAATATAAGTGAAACAAGTTATATAAGTGACAAAAACAAGCTAAACAAGTTATATAACTGACCAGTTTTTTCTAAATTACATTGTCAAAGAGCAACAATAATTCTTTAATATATCACTTGCTTTTCTACACAGCACCACGACTGGCAGCTAAGGCTTTGCCCGATGCTAAAGATATTGTCGCTGGGCCGGTCGTCCCAGTGAAACAATTAGGAGTTCCACAGGGAAGCAAGGCGCCCTTTTTCATCAACCTGACGAATGAGCCCTTCCTCTTCCCAACGGTGTCCCCTTGGTTCATTGTTCCAAGTAAGAGACAAATTTGGAAGCCAAACTACATTAAAAAAATGAAGCAGGAAACTTTATCTGACTCTTTATGCTCATCTCCTAGGATTTTGCACAGTCCTAACAGAGGAGGACTTGGTGGTACGTGCAGTTCCGTGTTTTTTTTTTTTTTTTTTAAAGGGTTTAGATTTTGTATAAATGTGATTTTTAGTGTAAAATTGTCCCAGGCATCTTGTAAAAGAAACCTACATATCGTCACGTAGGAATCCGCCTCTGTGGCCTCCAAGTTCTCCACTGTTATGTTGACGGGTTTACCCGAAGGAAACTACAAACACGAGGAAGTTGCCCAGCTGGTGTGGAAATATTTTCCCAAGCAGAATCTTTGGGTTTCGTTCTACAACATTGTGGTTCTACCACTGCAAAAAAGGGTAAAGATCTCATAGTGCACAGACTGAAGATGTTCTCAGTTATTCCTGTTTTACTGCACCATGACTGTTTTTAATATTTCTTTTCAATCGTAGGCTTTTGTGTATTTCAATGACTGGCAGTCTTGCCGCGAGTTTGCCGAGGACTACCTCAAAAATCAAGTCTCCTTGAAGGGCCACGTGCTGAATGTCCACCTGATCTTAGAGGAAATGCATCCTAAATTCAGAGAGGTATGGTGGTCGGAGGGGTGGGAGACCTGGTTATATGGGTTTGCAGAGTAGCAAAGATCTTGAGGTGCAGGATATAGAAGATCAAAGACAAAAAAAAAACACAAGAAATAATAACATTTTAAGTATCACACACCTCCTGAGACACAAGAACCCACCTTCAGGGACCTTACAGTCGCTGGTACTGAGTCTGGAAATTCAGTGGTTGGCCCCTCATCACCGACAACACATAGAGAGCACATATAGGTGTCTTTAGTCAGACTTTACACAGTTACTGATGCTTGGATCCAGGTACTTACAGACTCACTTCTTTACAGAAAACCCCTTTTATTATGTTTAGCTGTCACTTTATACATGTCATATTAAATAATACTGTATATTCTTCTGTGATTGTATCAAGGTATTGCTTGTTTGTACCTGTAATACTTTATCGGCTGGTTTTTCTGTTCTTTTTATATCTCTCTTTGCGGGTGTAGAAGCAGACTCCGAAGATGGTAAATTGCTCTCTCTTAAATTTCCTCTTTCTCTTTCACTTTTTCCTTTTTTTTTCTCTTCTACCTTCTTGTTTGTGTCATTTTAACTTTAAATATTCACCGCATAACTTGTAATAAATCTTGTTGCATATATATAAATCAAGTGGAGCACTAGGGCGAAAGCGGTGAGGCTCCACTTGTGAAAGTAAAATCAGTTGGGCTTTTTGGGATTAATACAACAATTTTTATCGCTTGACAGGACATTATTAAAAGAAGAAAAAAAAGAAAAAAATATTTTCTACAGTGTCCTCAGTCTTTCAGGGTTTAGAAAAAAACTCTGTCTTATGGTCGCTATTACCATATTGCGATACACCAAATTAGCATGGATTTGTTGTTAGCATAATATGCGCCGACATTCAGGACAGATCTGTTGACTATTTTATTTGTACAACTATACAAGCTTTTACCGCTCAGCGTTTGTCCAAATCTAAAATGGCTGCACTGCATTTGCCGTCATTGGCGATCAGCCCTATTTAAAGTTAATTGTTTTAGTTGTCTGTGGTTCTCATGAAGAGCTTTTCTAGCCATACTGACACCACAAAGCTCTTTACAATATAGCTGCATTTACCCAATCTCACTAACACGCACACAGTTTTACAGCTTAAATTAGGTTTAAGTACCTTTTTAAATGCTATAAAATAAGGACAAATAAATGTTGCTGGTTATTTTTCTTGTTCTAACTCTTGCTCGCTACCTAAAGCAGTCAGCTAGCCACCATCAGCTACCCAAAAAAACACAGAGCCAGCTACTAAAAAGATTATAAAGGGTAATCAAAAAATCTATTTTTGGGCCACAAGAACCTATTTTAGAAGTCCCCAACACCCCACCCCCCCCCCCCCCCCCCCAAAAAAAAAAAATCTTGTAGTGTAAGTTGGTGTTTTCTGCTTTCCAAAAAGAAAACAATTTCTCTGTTTAAATTTCTGAATTAACTCTGCAGAAATTTCCCAGTAATAAACAAAAACATTTAATTTCATGCAAAATCCTCATGCTATAGAGCAGGGGTCACTAATCTTTTTGAAACCGAGAGTTACTTCATTGGTACAGAGTCATACGAAGAGCTACCAATACTGACTGTTTTTCATGCTTTGTAGTATATATTGTCAATATCAATATGGTTCGTGGGCCCCAATTGTGGTCCTCGGGGGGGCTACTTGGTGCCCACGGGCCCCATGTTGGTGACCCCTGGTGTAGAGGATGCATTAGCTTCCCATACATTAAACATTTTGGGAAGTTTACTTGGAGAAATGTGGATCATGTGTTTATATTATGAATGTAACCTTTTTTTAATGTTGTTTTTTCTTTTTGCAGGAGCTCATGTACCAAACTCTAATGAAGTGGAGCAATGCTGTAAGTTATAGTTCACCCAAGGATAAATCATGTTACTAGGCCTTATTTTCGTTATTTAGAATTCTCTAATCAAATTGTCTTTAGCATGTTCCAGAGCTGGAGTCTCTGCAGGACCGGCTGCTCTGTGTGGAGCTCTTGGAGACATCTTTGCCTCTCATCATAGCGATCCTAACATCTGTGACGAGCGTCTCTCCTATCGTCAGCTTCCTGCCACTAGCCAACAGGGTAGGACAGTAAAAAACATGGCGTGGTCCATAAATCATGGCGTGCATCTTCTGAGCAGTTCAGATTTATTTTCAGTATTAAAAAAACTATTCAAACAAATATTTTAATTTTATATCTTTTTGATTTCCTATGTTTAGGTATGCATCGAAATGGCTGACCCCAGAGGAGTAACTTGGGTGGTGGCGAAGCATGCACAGAAGCCAGAAGACTGGTATGTGATTTTTTTTTTTTTTTTTTTTTTATATTACATTTCTGTCAGAAGTTAGTTTGCACCATTAATTGATTTGCTGACTAAGCCTATATTTTCCCCTATTACAGGAGTCACTTTGGAAGGGTTGAATCGTGAGTATTTTATACAAAACGGCATAAAATATGGCGGCCAGGGTAACGTCCATATGTGTCTTCAGCATTTAAAATATCAAATAAGAAACCTTTACTTAATTTAAAATTAAAAAGTGATTTATTTATTTTTTGTCAACTTTTTTATTTACCTTTCCCTCTGCCAATTTAGAAAAGTAAGAAAAAGTCCTCATTGCAAAAAAGGAACTCAAAGCAAGTAAAATTTTCTTGAAATTAATATATTTTTACTTCATTTGGGCAGCTAAATAAGACTATTTGCCAATGGAATGAGTATTTTTACCTGTAAAATAAGATAATTAGATATCCTGCACTTGAAATAAGATGGAGATGAATTGTTCTTATTTTAAGTGCAAAAATCTTATTCCATTGGGAAATAGTCTTATTTAGCTGCTCAAGGAAAAATAAAAAAAATTCAAGAAAATTTTACTTACCTTGAGTTCCCTTTTTGCAGTGCTGCTTCTAGATTCAACATGTTTTTTTTAATTTATTCGTCTAAATAGTGTTAAAAGTTTTTTGTAAAAATGTAATCCATTTTGTTTTCTGTTTAATTTTAGCGCTAAGAGCCTAAAACAACGCCTCCAAGACTCCTGCAAGACCAAAATAGATCTTGAAATGCACACAAAAGACATTAATGCCAAGACTCCAGCTGTGAAAAGTGAACCACCGCCACAGGTTGGTACTGTAAACGTTGAGGTTACGGAGGTAAAAGGTGAAAGCTCTGCTGAGCGTCTGACACCAGCCACCACAGTCAAGACTGAGCCGTCCAAACCCTCAGCTAAACCACAGCAGAGCCCACAGACCAACCTAAAGACCCAGGAGACCTCCGAGAAAGGGCCGTCACAGGATCAGGAATGCACGAAGCCAAAAACAAACATTTCTGAAAACTCAGGTAGTTTTAATTATCTAAATATTATTCCATTACTAAAGAAAGTTACAGAGCGATATTAAATGTTTTATTATATTTGAATGTGTGAATGTGCTTTAAGGGAAATGCTGTTAATCATTAATTATTTTTTTTTTTTTTTTTAGGTCTGGTGAAGACTAAGAATAATCCACCATCAAAAATTTCAACAGCTTCTGCAGAAGTCGGGCCGAACGGGAAATCTCCTGAAACTGGAAGAACGTGTACTGCCGCATCTTCAGCTGAAGCATCCTCTTTGACTACTGCAAAAAAGTTGTTTTGGCATCTTAAACATTTGAATCCCCGTCATGAAGGTACAGCATAGAAAGGTCAGAGGTTTCTGCAGATGCTGGTTTTCTTTGTCTTTTTAATCAATCTCTTGTTTTTTCTCGTCAGATTATCTTCCTATGAACTGGGTCTTGTCATCATATGTAAGTTTTCTTTCCTCACCTCTGTATCTGAAGATAATAATGTGTATATAAACTTTCTGTATCCTCTGAAAGCTTGATTTGAAACGTTTTAAGATTTAATGTTCAAGACCATGTCTTCAAAATGTATTTTAGTTCAGGAGGTCGTACAAACACAGAAAGACATTTTCATTATTATTTCATGTCCAGGGTTATTAGACAGTCGTTTTCCGACCACACAATGGTGGAACCCTGTCAACGTTAGCTAACTTTATTTCCTTTAAATCAAGTTTGTGTGTGTGTGTTGTCTGGATTTGTAATATGTTAACTACTTAGACTTAGAATCTATTAAAGCAGGCTTTAATGGGTTATTGTGCATTATAATTATTAAGGCAAATGAGAAATTAACTATTTGGAAAAAATGAAGTAAGTGATGTCTTAGGGTGAAAAAGGCAAATAAAGTTATGTTTATTTATTAGCTGCCTTTCGAAGACAAAACCATCAGAAAGAGCTGCACAGAAAACTAAAAATAACTATCAAAATTAAGTGCCAATTAAAGAAAAAAAAAAACACATAATGAATTTAAACATTCAACAGAGTCTGTTAAAACTGGAAAGTATTTGCCTGCTTCTGCATCGGTGCTGGTGACTAAAAGGCCTAGTCCTCCTTGGTCTTTAGTGTGGTTCAAGGAAAAATTAGAATATTAGGAGCCTTTAAATGAAGACAGCGATCAGCAGCACATTTTGTTAGAAGATTATAAAAGTAACCTGTGGCCTGGCTGTTTAATGCTCTAGATCAGGGGTGTCAAACATATGGCCCGCGGGCTGGATCCGGCCCGCCAAACAATTTAGTCCGGCCGGTGGCTAAATGCATTATCATTATTAAAAAAAAATATATATATATATATATATATATATATATATATATATATATATATATATATATATATATATATATATATATATATATATATATATATAATGTTTTTTTTTTTTTTTTTTTTTTTCCCCAGTGTCCTGTCTGGCAATGTGGCAAAAAAAATTGTTGTCTTAATGCCAAAAAGAGCTCATCAGATTTGACTTTCACAAGTGGAGCAGTACTGCTTTTGCCATAGTGCTCTGGTTGATTAATAAATGTGAATAGTTTTATTATGATTTATGCGGGGAATATCTCAAATTATATGGACACTACAATGGGAAAGTAGGAGAGAAAGGGAAGAACAAGAAGAAAAAAAACAAAAGGTGAAAGAAAGAGGAGATAAAAGGAAGGGAATGATAAAACAATTATTGAAAAAACATGTACTTCGTTTAATTGAAAATCTGCAGATCCTATATTGTCCACGAGGGGCGCTGTGTTTTAATCAGCAGATTAAGCTTCAGGTGTGGAAAAATTTAAATAATTTCTTAATTTTTATCTGTTTGATGTATTTTGTCATGTAGGACAGTGTTTTTAAGTTCCAAAAAATGTGAATCACATTTATTAGTTCTATTTAATCTTGAAATGAGTTTACTCGTGTGGTCCTCTTGAGATCAGATTAAGCTGTATGCAGCCCCTAAACCAAAATGAGTTTGACACCCCTGCTCTAGATGTTTGTGTGAGACTTTTAAAATGAATACTAAAATCTATAGGTAGCCAGTGTAAAGAATGTAAAATGGGGGTCATGGGGGCTCACTTGCTGGAATGTGTAAGTAGCCTTGCCAAAGTACTTTGTATGACTTGGAGCTGTTAAAATGGAGGATTTATCACAATTTATGAATTAGAGACTAAGCATTTCCTCAGTGCTTTAATGGGTTCATAGTCACCTGGTGACATGGTGATGTAGAGCTGTGTGTCATTTGCATAGTTATGGTAGCTGATGTTGTTTTTTATTATCTGAGCTAGAGGGAGCATGTAAATATTGAATAGGAGGGGACCTAGAATGGACCCTTGGGGAACCCCACATGTGATTTTTGTTATCTCTGATGTAACATTACCTATTGTCACAAAAAAGTCCTTGTCTTTTAAATAAGATTTAAACCGGTTGAGAGCTGTACCAAAAAGGCCGACACAGTTTTCCAGGCGCTCTAACAGTGATAAACAGAATCAAATGCTGCATTGGGGTCCTATAGTACCAGCAGTGTGATTCTTCCGTTAGTCTGCGTTTGTATGGATGACATTAAACACCTTGAGATGGTGTTTATAAAGTTTTATACTCATAAGACTGGGGATGAGGGGGGGTCCAGTACTTAGTATCATGCACAAGCATCTCAAAAACATTAATTGTTCTAAATTAGCTCTGAATTTGCCTGATTTGTCTTTGTCTTTGCAGATTTTGAATGTCAATATTACTCTGGGAGTAACTAACCTGCCAAAGTTCGGCGATGGCGGCTACACGCAAACCGACATCATGAATCTGCTACAGAACCTTGGATTAAAATGTCAATACCATCAATTCTTTTTCGTTCCTGAAGTGCGAAAGGTTGGTAGCACAGTCACCTTTGTCACTTTTCAGTCACACCTAATGGTGCGTTTACCAACGAAGACGAGTCCTGCGAAATTTGTGCCCGAGTCGCATGCCGTTGGTTGCCGTGACTGTTGTCACACGCAAACGGTGAGAATGGCATCACCGCGTCATCAAATAAAACAATTATTGAAAAAAAACATGTACTTCGTTTAATTGAAAATCGGCAGTTCCTATATTGTCCACGAGGGGCGCTGTGTTTTAATCAGCAGATGGTAGCACTGAGCTTCAGATGTGGAATATTGATTTTTAAATAATTTCTTAATTTTTATCTGTTTGATGTATTTTGTCATGCAGGACAGCGTTTTTAAGTTCCAAAAACTGTGAATTAATGTTTTTTAACATTGTATAATCGCTGTGATCAGTTCTTATGCATATTGCACAAGTAAATGTTTAACTGAGTAAAAGTATTGTTGAAATTGCACATACTTTTCTTAAAAACGCTGAGGTTATTCATAATATATTGTGTAAAAGTGAAATTCATTTAATATAAAAATCAACAACAAGTTCACTTTTATTAGTTCTACTTAATCTTGCAATGAGTTTACTCGTGTGGCCCTCTTGAGATCATATTAAGCTGTATGCGGCCCCTAAACCAAAATGTTCAGTTTTTTTTAACTCCAGCCAAAGTCACCTCTGCCAATCGCATCGCTTTAATTGCGTGGTCGTTCCCGACCGTGCCTTTTGCGTACGAATAACATGTAAATCATTCGCTCGGGCCGCCCCATTCGCCTTTGTGGTGAACGCACCATAAGTCTTGTTTGAATCCAATACATTTTGAGATTACTCAAGAAATTGGGCTTTCTTGCTCTGTTTTCAGGCTTTCCTTGTCCAGGCAAATGTGAGAGAGGTCCAAACATTCTTCAAAAATCGAAACTTCAGGAATGTTTTCTTGAAGGAGTCACGACTTTTCTTCCATGTTTTCCAGAACTATAACCCACTGACTAGTGTAAGTTTTCACAGTGGCTTTGCTTTAAAAACACAGGAAATTAACGTATTTTATGAGCATTAGTGTAATCCTGATTAACCTGTTTAGCACAACAACAAAAAATACCTTTATTGTGTCTGCAAATGGTTGCATTCCGATTTTAAAGTTGTTTTTGTTGTGTTTTTCCAGTTTGGCTTCTACAGATTTTTGATGTCTTTTTCCGACTTTGTAAGTACTTAACTTATTTACTGACAAATTATTGTTGTTTTTCTTTCTTTATCTTAAAGTCCATGCTCATCACTTAACGTAAACTTTGCACAAATTTTACAAGATAAAGAATACCAGTAAACTGCAGGCAACAAATGTTGTGCTTATAAAATGGATGTATGCCTTTCAGTAAACTAAATGGATCTGTTTGCTTCTGACTTTGTCAAATGTTCACCAGCTCAAAACTTGGGAGCACTTTGACGAAACAAACGTAGTTTACTTGCACAGCGTTTCGGAGCACAAGGTCCAAGAACTGAAGAAAGCCATAAGCAAGAATGACAGTGTTATAAACTACCTACCTCTCCATGACAAGGTAAAGGCACTCACACACCTAGAGAAACAAAAACCACAGCTGTTGACATTTTGAGATAATTGATCTCCATGTTCCAGGTTTTTATTCACTGCAAAACCCCTTTGGACGCCGAGCGAGTCAAAGCTTGGTACAGTTTCTGGAAGCACCGCCTTTCCCACAACATACAACAGATGGCCACGTCGGACACCTTCAATACTTCAAAACGTGAGCGTCGTTCGTGCTTTTAGAGTGGTCAGGATGTGGCAGCACCAGACGAAGATTGCTTTTAGATAGATCCAAACAAAATGTCTTGTGTTTGCAGGGCCCGGTCTGGCAGCACCGGCTCTTCCACTTGGGCAGAAGGTCACACATGGACCCAATGTCCCGATTACAACAGATGCCAATCCAGAGGGCAGCAGGGCAACATTTTGGATTACCATGACAAGAAGTCCTTACATGTTCCACATTGCAGCTCCCTGGTTCAACATCCCAGGTGAGCACGGGGGAAGATTTTGAATTTAAGCAACTGAGATGTTTAGAAAGTTTGTTGCCCCGTTGGTCTGACTGCAGTAGATTGTTCGGCTTTCATGGGTGATGGCTGATCTGATCATTCACAACATATTTACCGGACTACATAAAGCACAATAAACACAAGAGTTATATTTAAAAAGCCATAAAAATACTTCTTTTGTGATGCAGCTGGCCTAAAATTCACATTCTGATGCTCATATTAATAAGAAAATGTGCCTCTAGGTGGGTTTTTCTAGTGCTCCATCTAAACATTGCGGCGAGTGGCTACCAGAAGTAAAAAAAAAAGACAAAACACTAGAACCAGAACCAGGAGGAGGCAACGGATCCTGAACATAGAACCGACTACCGGTTCAATACTGAAGACTCCCAGCTATATAGTTTTGAGCCAACAGCTAAAGCTAATGACAACAGGCTAAAGATTGTCATTAGCTCTAGATAGATCGTTTAAATGGTCGCAGGATAACAATCTCCCAAATTTGCTCTGGTCTTACTTCTTTCTTCTGAGGCCTTCCTTTTCTCATAAACATGAACACGGTTCGCTTCCTGCGACTCTCATCCATGCTCAATGTCTACAGTGAGAGCCGCGATGCTACAATGAACGGCTAACACCGAAGCTAACGTAGCCGCTAAGCTAACCGGATACATAAACACTAGAAGTTCCCGGCCGGCAAGTAGGAACTAACAAGGAACGTGCATGTAAGACATTGACTGGTTAGAATATATATATATTAGGGCTGGGCAAGTTAACGCGTTAATTTCGCGTTAATTCATTAGACTATTAACGGCGATATTTATTTTATCGCGCATTAACGCATGTTGCTCAAATGCTTTCAGTCAGTGTCAGTCAGCACGCGCGCTGACTGCAGCGCGCTGTCACGGAAGCACTCTCCCGCCCCCCCCTCCCCTCTCGTACATGGCTCAGCGGCGCCAGCCAATCAGCACGCAGGCTCAGCCTGGCCCGCCCACTCAGCTCTCACACAAACTTCAGCGCCATCTGACAAACTTAAAGAAACAGCTGAGAGAGACCGCAGCAGCGAAAAAACATGAACAGGGAAGTAGCACCGTTTGGCTTTATTTTAATACCGTAAATGAAATCAAGCTGTATGTTTTGTAAAAAGCCGGTTCATTTTAGTGGAAACACAACAAATTTATCCAAGCACGTGAAAAAACATGAAAACATCGAGCCCCAGAAACGGAGAGAGGAGACAAAACTTCTCTCACTGCCCCGACAGACCCACAGACTGATGTCTCTGACTGAGGCGTTTCAGTCCTCCAGGGAACATCCAGGTAGATCAGTGGATGGATGGATGGATGGATGGATGGATGGATGGATGGATGGATGGATGGATGGATGGATGGATGTTACTGGAGCCCACACATAACATGTAATTAAGACCTTGAAAGAACCCAGTACATATATTAAAAAGTGTTATTTAAGATAAGATAACATTAGTTAATCCTTTTTTTATCCCACGACGGGGAAATTTATAGGATTAAAGCAACAGGCAGGTGCACACAACACAGACAAAATTACATAAGGATTGAAATATATAAGAGGTGGATTAGCGAAAAAACACTGAACATAACATTATTATTATTATTATTATTATTATTATTATTATTATTATTATTATTATTATTTAATTGTAATAATAAAATAAAAACCACAAAACCCAAAAGGTCAACAGTTTCATGATACATCAAGCTTAGGGACTGGCTAATATACAGCAGGTCAAAAAAGGCCATATTTTGGCTGCAGTGCTTGCTGTTCTCTTATGAAGAAAAGATCAACTAGTGCACTAAATTCAATAGATGGGTTGAAAATATCCTGTATAAAATAAGTGCTACAAATGTTACAACACTTTTGTTCATATGGCAGCAGAACATTAAAATAAAAGTGCTTTTTACACTACTTTTGAATTCATTCTTGGAGTTTGTAAATACAATGCGATTAATCGCGATTAATCGCGATTAATCAGGGCGATTAATCGCGATTAAATATTTTAATCGTTGCCCAGCCCTAATATATATATATATATATATATATATATATATATATATATATATATATATATATATATATATATATATATATATATATATATATATATATATATATATACTACTTTCAGGATAGAAGGATAATTTTACCCAGTGTAACAGAAAGGGTTTCTGAACAGTATAATACCAACTGTAGCTTTTAAATTGATGTTTGAAGTACATCTTAATATAATCTGAAATAAATCTTCCTGTAAAAGACAAATATTTATTTCCTGACAAGATAACTTAAGAATGTAATGTAATGTGTATGCCCACCTGTATGTTTGCATACCTTGGAGTTACGCTCAAAATAATTCATTTAATTACATTATCCTAATATTCAGCTTCAAGTTGGGACTCTGGCTGTGTGTGGATGTTTTACACCACATGTTGTATCCATAGTTATTTAGTATACATTGCATTTCTAAAATATCCAGACAACTTGGATGCTTTCATTCATTTAAATGATATTATTACAATATAAATGTCTTTGAGTAAACCCTCAGTTTGGACCTTATTTCAAAAGGTTGGAAAGTGGTTTTGACTTCATTATTTTTAGTTATTAAATGTATTCACTCATGGGAGATGTGTCTTATTTTGTATATTCCTTTCCAACAGTAAGCCCCCCCCCCCCCCCCCCCCCCCACACACACACACACACACACACACATTGCCTTTAATAATTTTATTCTTTATGCACTACCAATCTTGATGGTCAGAAAAATGTTTTCTCAGGTTACTTATAACCAAACGTGTAACTTCACCTGTACAAGCATACTGTATACATTACCAGGACGCCGTTTGTTACCGTTTTAAATCCCGTTTCATCAATAGCGACGCATCGTATCCCTCTTCAGTTCTTTTCTCCCCTCTAAGCATTCGGCAAGGTCTTAACTTAAATGTGTCTGTGAGTGACCTGAATGTGAGCTTCAGGACATCTGTTTGGTAGGAGTTTGTGAAACACCTGCGCGGGGCAGTCGGTTTGGACGCGACAGGATGTGGGTGTCACGATGCTGCTATCTCAGTCAACAGACTCGTGAGGCCTGGCCTCACTTACCTCCCCTGACTGCACGTCACTGATGAAAGAGTTGTTGCATGTTTTGCGGGTTATTTTGTTTGCTTTTTGCATGTTTTAATTTAATTCTATCTGAGACCGTCACTCAGACTCGAGTAGCAGTGAATGTATCGGTCCACTTCACAGGTTAAAGCCATTCACTCTTGTTTCTCTTCACATCGTGTAAAACGTTCACCTTTTACCAAAGATTTCCGTGGTAGAGGAACAATGAGAGTTCATCTTAGTTTCTTGATGCTTTGTGAAAACGGGGCTTTTACTGTATAACGAAAACCTATTATGAGCACACTATCACTTTGTTCCTAGTGTACTTTTAATACACTAGAAACATAATAAGAACATAATGTTATTATACTTGTTTCACGCGCTTAAACAACCGTAAGGAATAAATATAAAAGCATCTTTTATTCTGAATATTTGACGTAAAATGTAGTTTCTATATGTATTTATCAGTTAATTGTTAGCAAAGGTTGTCACAGTATGAAAGACTCTACTGCAGATAAACAAAATATTATATAGATTAAATCATGAAACTATATATAAATGATTTAAGTGTAGTTTAAAAAGTTCTTTGAGTAATTTAATTGCAGATTTTATAATGTTTTGATTACATTTTTATGTAAAATTTCACAAAGTAAAAGCTATATGATAAGATGCACTGCACAAAAACATGCGTAAAATTGTTTTTGTCACTGTTGTTAAATCTGACTAACCTTCCCCTGTGTTAGGTCAGTGAGATCACTAAAACTATTTCAGTTTGTTAAATGCTAAAATAAAATAATGAGTGGGTTTCTTTTCATTATTTGACTCAATTCTGATCTGTTTCAAATGAACAATCCTTTATAATTTCAGCACATAGTCTCTTGCAACTAGGTCCTCCAAATGCAAACAATTAATGCTGTAGAATAAATAATGTGGATGACATTCGGAAACATTGTTCGTAAAGAAAGACATCCATCTGAACCCTGAACTATCTTTATACTAACTTTTAAGGCGGCCATTTCTCTACAGATGTAGCTACAGATGTAAAGCTTTATTTAAGCTTAGCAGTCAAATATAGACTGAGTTTGGTTGCCCTCTAAATATGTTGGGCGTCACATTGGTTAAAAAAAAAATGTGTTTTATTTCTTTTGGAAGCATTTTTCTCTTCCTTTTTAACACTTTAAATTACTTGCTAGCTATTTACAAACCCCATTACTGGAAACAAAGTTATCTAAACACTTCAGATATTGTTCTGCTATGAAAAATAAACTTAAAGACGCTCTGTAGATTAACATGCAAATAGTGCTAACTCAGTGCTAACGATGCTATATTTATACAAGCTAATTGATGAGTTACAAAATGAAAAGGCACTGAAAATGAGCCGCCAAATGGAATCAGAATCAAGCTTATTGCCAAGTAGGTTTGCACTTACCGATGGAGGTGAGAACAGCTCTATTAGATTTTCCTGTCCACAAAACCAACAAACTTACCACTGCTTGTTTTTGTTTATATTACGGATGAAGTGTGGATATCTAGTGTAAACTGACCTTGTTTTTTCACCCCTAGCTCATCAGACCATCTCCCACATCACCCATTTAGAGGTATGTTTGTTTTATTCCCATACCTCTTGTTTGTTCAAATAATTTAAAGCTAATAGTTGATTGCTTTTTGTGTTATTTAAATCGTCAAGCCTGCTCTTTCTTTGCAAATAAAAATTTTACCTTCTATCTGTTGATTTCTCAGCTTCATTTGAAGTTCCCCACAATCATGTTGACGGGTTTACCAAACTCGACCAACTACACACACGAGGACGTGGTGTTGCTGGTGTGGAAGTATTTTCCTGAGCAGACGCTTCACACGCTGTACAACAACGTTGTGGTTTTACCACTTCAGAGGAGGGTAAGGGCCAGCTGCAGCACATTTTTAACCCCATTTTCCATTGATTGAAACGGCTTTTAGTGTGAGTAATGATTCTTCATATCTCTACATTTGCAGGCTTTTGTGTTTTTCAGCAGCAGTGATGCTTGCTTAAGATTTCTTCAAGACAAAAAGAAGATTAAAATGAAGTTAAAAGACTCTCTTCCCAAGATCCATTTAGTCCTGGAGGATATCCAACTTGGCTCCAGTGAGGTATGTCAATTGCAGTAATTTGTGATGCTTTTGCTGGGGCAACGGTGAATTAATTGGTTGAATTGAAATTAGCGGTTTGCCGGACTTGTTTTGGCCAAAGCTAATTTCTAATAGTTGGAGGTACATTCTGCTTAACAGCTGGATTTTGATTCTCCAAATTGAGGTCACTTTTATAGCTGTCTACTGTTGGTAAAGTACGGAAAGTCCATAAACGCCCCGCATGTTTAAAGTTCAACAAGATTTCCTGTCCAGGACACAATGAGAGTTAGTAATGAGACACAATGAGAGTTAGTAATTAGAGTTAGTTAGTAATTGTGGAACTGAATATACCATATTATTCAGACTATAAGTTGCACTTTTTTTCATAGTTTGGACGATCCTGTGACTTATAGTCAGGTGCGACCTGTATATCAATTTTAAATCATACTGACTAACATGAACCAAGTAGTAAACATTACCGTCTAATAGCCGCAAGAGGGCGCTCCAGGCTTGTGAAAACTAAATGCTGCTCTTGCCCCACTTAAGAATTAATTAAAACATTAACTTATAAACTACAAAGACTGAGCACATGTACATAATGTTGTTTCACTGTTTCAGTCTGCATTCATGCAGCGAAGCGTTTCTTGGTGCAGCTCGAAGGAAACAGAACCTGTTATTAGGCTGTCCGTGAAGCTAATAGCAGCTAGCGCTAGCTTACAGCTCTGTTGTCCGGGCAGGTTACAACTTTGAGAGCAACATAGAGTTCACGTACATCAGCAAACATGCATGTCGTACTGTTAGCTTAGCACGTAGCGCTGTTACACTCACGATCTAATTTCAGCATAATTACACCGAAATACTTTGAGGAGAACTTTCCTTGTTGGAGTTGGTGACTTGTGCTAACTTACCCCATTCAACCTCCAGGTATGTTCAATAGTATTGGATGCAGTTGGGCAATTGAATGGTTTGCCTTCCCAGATTAAATGTCGGTTTTTAGTCTTGGATTGTGTGACAACAACTTTCTAAATAACTGTGATTCATAGTCTGGTGCAACTTATATGTTTTTTCCCCTCTTTATGGCGCATTTTTTGACTGCTGAGACTTAGGCTACGTTCACACTCCAGGTCTCAATGCTCAATTCCGATTTTTTTTTTTTTTTTTTTTTTTTTTTTGTGAAATCGGATTTTTTTGCGTGTCCGTTCACATTTCCAAATATATGCGTCTTGTATGTGATCTCCTGTGTGAACTTAATGCGTTCAATCTAAGTGTCCAGCATGCGCATTCGAGGACACGATGACGTCACACGTAGCAAAGCGTCCTCAGTGTTTGCGGAAGTAAACATGGATTATAATGCTAGCGCGCATTTTGCGGTCATTAATTTATTTTCTAACCGGAGCTTTCCCTCCATTGACTGCTCTCCTCATTGTTGTCCGCTATGGTTGTCGTTTTTCTTCCCACTTCTGCATAGCAGGAAGCAGAATAGTGACGTTTGTTGAGTATCAGTGACGTACAGGTCGGATAAATGCGACCCGGCCGTACAGACACAGGTCACATTTGAAAAGATCAGATACGTATCGGATTCAGGACCACATATCCAAGTGACCTGGGTCGCATTTGAAAAATCCGATCTGTGTTGTTCAGACTGTCATAAAAAGATCAGATACAGGTCGCATATGGGCAAAAAAATCAGAATTGGGTCACT
The DNA here is from genome assembly GCF_011125445.2 of Fundulus heteroclitus. Taxonomy (NCBI): domain Eukaryota; kingdom Metazoa; phylum Chordata; class Actinopteri; order Cyprinodontiformes; family Fundulidae; genus Fundulus; species Fundulus heteroclitus. Next base: position 27,241,146 of record NC_046374.1, read on the forward strand.
TCAGGCTGCAGTGTGAACGTAGCCTTAGACAAGTCTGAAAAATACGACAATGCAGTGAATGTTAATGTTTTTCCAGGTGTCCATGTTTAGAACTCTGATGAAATGGAGCAATATTGTAAGTAAAAATTCACCTTTTCTTTTTTCAAAATATTTTGTAATATAAAATTTGCAAAGTTTTAATTAAAACTAAAATCCTGGTTGTTTTGCAGCATGTTCCAGAGCAGGATTCTTTGGAGGAGCGGCTGCTCTGTGTGGAGGTTTCTGGGACGAATGACAAGAATGTAATGATGGTTATGAAAGAAGTGGCAATGATTGCTACTTTTACCAGCTTCCTTCCTCTTGCCAACAGGGTATGTAAAAAAATAAAAAAATAAAAAAATTACCCGTAAAGCTTCTTGGTAATCTACTGATCAATATAAAAGAACTTAAAAATAATATTTTTAATGATTAAGTCAAAATCTTTGCTCCAAATAGTTTACCAAGAAGAAGTTTTCAGTGTGTCCTTTACTTTTCCTTTGTTTAAGTCCAGGTTGCTTATGAATAATTTATCATTTGACAAATATGTTGAACCAACTGGAATTTAGTCTGGTACATTTTTATATTTAGTGAGGATAGCTAAACAAAGGTTATTTAATCCACTAGTGGATTAAACAGGCTGTAATCGTACTACTTAACTATTAATAAACTAGTAATAGCAGTGGTTTTCCTTCAGACACTCAGTTTTGTTGTTTAGGAAATCAAATTAATCTTTCTAAAATCTAAAACTTATGTACTTTGTTACTGTTAAATTGCTTTATCTAATATTTTTTCTAATCCCTCAAATTTGAAATCACAAAATTCTATGTGACGCTCATTGAATGTTGTTAAAGTCACGTTTTTTTAGACATCGATTTAACTGCCTTCATATTTGCTTTCTTCCCCGATGCATTTGTTTACCGTCTATCCATGACAGATTTACATCGAGATGGTCGACTCCAGCGGAGCATCAAAGGTGATGGAGAACTTGTCTGTGAGCAGGTTAGCTGACCAGCGTGACGCTTGGTAAGTGTGGAAACTACACTCATGTCAGTCATTTAATGAAAATAAATTAATGTAACTGATCAAGGGATGTCTTTTATTTTTTCCCTGCGTTTTTCAGGAAACAGGTTGGACGTGTGGAAAGGTGAGCATTTCAGAACACCCGTGATTTGGTGTCTCTGTATTTTATGTTCTGGATCATCTAAAAATGCTAATTTTCTGGAGTCAAGACATGTTATCCCTAATATCCGTCTATTTGATTATAGTTTGGTGAGCCGAAAAGAGCGACTGAAGGACGCTCGAAAGATTGCAGTGAACCTTGAACGTGGCACCGTGAGCGTCTACAGGGAGGCCACGCAGCTGAAAGGTCCGCTGTGCAGCAGGAAGGAGGAGGAGCTGGCAACCTTGAAGGCTCTGCCAGACAAAAGTCTGCTCCCATCTGATAAAGGCACAGAAAATCTTCCGATTGACTTAGACTCTTTGAATAAGCTAAAAGCAATTATTCTTCAGCGCAAAAATGAACGAAGGAGCTCCACGCTAAACAACGAGGTGATTCTAGAAACATCAGATTTACCTCTGGGGTCAGCAAGCTGTTGCTCTTGAGCCCATCAATGTAGAGCTAATTAACTCCAAAGGGAGCAATTTAGTTTAGAAAACAGTTAAAGGAGCAATAAATAAGAAATTGACTGTTTAAAAACAACCTAAATCATTCTCACCTGGGATGGAAGTAACATCCCCTATAAACAATCTGTCCTCTCCATCAACAATGTTTTAGTCACATTTTTCTCCTTTAAAACCCAGATGTACGTTCTGGAAATACTTGAGTTCATACTGTAGCCCGTGTTTACTTCCTGGTTCCTTAGCCAATCATATGAGAGTTCTCCAGGTTCACAAAACCTTGGAAAAAGAGCAGCAGCCTGCAAACATGGACGCCAGTAAGAGAAGCGGACCAGAAATAGAACAGAATACATCATTATTCTAAGTAACCAGGACCCAGGTGCTGTTCCAGTTTACAACACTAGGTTTATTGCTCCTTTAAACATTTTTTTTTCTGTTTTATGTTACTGTAAGAAAACAGTTTCATATGTTGTTTATTTTCTCCAAATCCTAAAAAACAAGGAAAAAATGGTTCTTTGAGATACTAGTTTTTTTTTTTTTTTGTTTTTTTTTTTTTGTTTTTTTTTTACATTTTTCTACAGGAGATATTTACGGAAGAGGATTAGGGCCACTAAAAAAAAAAGTCTACTCAATTCTGACTTTTTTTCTCAATATTCTGAGAAAAAAGTCAAAATTTAGTAGACTTTTTTTAAAAAAAATTTGAGTGGCCCTAATCCTCTTCCGTAGCTATTCATTTAAAAATCTGCAACAAAGTAAAATTAGCTTTTTTGAGTGCAAAGCCGCAATAATGACCCAGAGCACTAATGGAGGAAAACAAAAACACCTATATGTTTAACTATGACAATCTCAGTTACTAATCTTTATCATATATTCCTCCAGATCTCCAGTGAAAGTGGTAGCAGCTCTGAAAGCTGCTCTTCCTCCAAGCAGACCACTGAAGAAACGAAGAGCTCACATTTGTCATCTGCAATCACCGACATCCCCACTAAAGACTTGAAGAGCGTTGGCTCGTCATGTGGGTCCACAAACACCAGCCTGTCACCTAGCTCCACCTCTTTGTCAGGAAAAAAACAAAAAGACTCGTCTGAGTCCACAAACTCTACTGCAGATGCCAGCAAAACCTCTCCCTCATCCTCTTCTTCAAAACCTGTCGAATTTTCCGCCTCCTCTAATGAGAAAAGTCAGTCAAACAACAGCGAGACTCCACTCAGAACGCCAATAACTCCATCCACTGGTGGAAGTAGCTGTTCATCTGCAGAAGCGAAACCTACTGCGGCTGCAGTGGCGAAGGCCGACCTGCGAGTGTCCTCAGAGAGCTGCGCCATAAAAACTCGTTCAGACTCCAGAAGGGAAACGTCAGTGGTCAGTCCACCTGCTCAGGGACAAAATCTGGAGTTTAACAAGCAAATCCAGAACGAAGAGCGTTTTAAAGATGAAACACTGAAACAGGCGGCGGAAAGCAAAGAAAAAAAGGACAATAATGCGAAGAGTCCTGTTGAAGAGGTTAATGATTCACTCGCTGAACAAAAAGGCAAACAAAACTGCAGCCCAGAAACTCCTGGAGCAGAGAAAGCCCCGATTCTATGTCAGGTCGACCTCCAGGTTTCTGACAATGTCGTGGACAGGAAGAAGGAGTTTAATAAAATAGACGTAGAGGCGATTCTTGATGCCGAAGAAAAGCGCACCGAAGAGCGGACTGTTTTAGTTAACGGGGAGAAACGTCCGGTTAAAGATGAGGGTTCTGCAGTAAAACCAGACTGTAGGCCGAAGGCTACTGAAGCGGGAGAGGGAGAGACGTTACCAATAAAAGAGGAGATTTTAGACAAACACCCTGAGACACAATCGGCAAACGGTGCAGAGACAGAGACCGCTGAAAGGACAGAGGAGATGATCTGTAAGGACTCGGTTCCCGATGAATCTGTCACACAAAGGTCTGTTAGAAGAACTAGCAGACAAGATGAAACAAATCAAGACAAATTAGCCACTGATGAACCTGCCATCACCACAAGAGCTACCAGAAAAACTATAAAAATACCTGAGGAAGACTCTGTAGATGGAAGCAAAGATAAGAATCAAAGAGAGACGAATAGTCTTCCTTCCCGAGATTCACAAGAACATCATAAAGAGGAAAGTCAGGAAACGGAAGAAATGCCCGCCAAAGACATCAAACCAACAACCTGCGAGCAAAAACCGTCACAGGAGATCTCTGACGATGTCAATTTCAGAGAGACTGAAGAGGAGGAAGAAGAAGCTGCAACAACCAGGAGGACAACCGGACCGACTCCTGGTGAGAAAAACATAATCCATCTGTTAGACGTTTGCTTCAGAATCACCAAAATATAAAAACAACATTAATTATTGTCTTCTGTTGCAGAGAGGAAATCTAAAAGGGGGATGAGGTCAGAAAGGACGCTGGAAAGATGTGCTAAGAAGGAAAAGGAGGAAGAAACCTGCAGGGACACCGTTAAAGGTACAAGATGGTGGGATATGTTTGTCAGCTGCTGGTCTGTCTAATAGTGGTAACTGTTCATGCGGCTTTGAAGAAATAATAAACACAGAAGCACGGAAACTTCGCACATGTTGAGCTGTGAATATCATATTTTCTTCTAAAGCAAGAAGCTAACACAAACTTTAGCTGCCACAGTGGTGTCAAAGGAGTTGAGGCTGTTAAGGAAACACAACTGTTTACTTAATATCTCTCTGTGTACTGTTAAGCTAACGCTAGCACTGTAGTGCAGCTTCATCTTGCAGGAAGCTAGAAAATCAGCAGCAATACCCCCTTGTTTATTTTTTTTGTCTTTCGGGTCAACTTATTTGAACATGCAGGTGTTGTCTGGCTCAAAAAGCCACTTTAATACGCTGGTGTGTGGAGGAAACATTTGAGACAACAAATCTTCTGGAGACAGAAAGGTGCGAGCCTGCAGATCTGATTCAGCCAAAAACGAGAAAGCAAATCCTGCGATTGACTAACTATCTTCCCCTGTGTGCCTTCATAGGGTACCTCCCTTTATACACGACTGTCGTCGACGAGGATGTAATTCCCGTGGAAGATGATTTATACACATAAAAACCTATAAATAAACTCAGGTTTCAGAGCAAGTTTACAAAATATTTTCTATTTGGTTTTTCCCTTTCACTGCCGGGTTGCAGGAAGTGTCTTTTCCGTCTCTGTTAACAAACGCGTTAAACACAACAGCTGCACATGTTAAGGGGAATTAGTGTTTAGATTCAGGTTCCATAGAAACAGATGAAATGTGATTGCTTGCCTTTAACTCTGTGGAAATGTTCCTTCATGTGTTGGATGAATCCAGGTTGGTGCTTTACATCGTTTCTCAGGTTTTTCCTCATGTGACTAATGGGTTTTTCTTCTTCCTCAGGTCGGCGTACCCGTTCATCTTCAGCAGCTGTTAAGACGCCAGTAGAAACTAATCAGTCGCAGGAGAAGGAAGAAAACCCCACAGAGAGCGCCGAGATAAACTCTGTAGCTATAGAGGGGAAATCTGCTAAAACGGCACCAGTGGTGGGAGAGAAATTAGAGGTCAGCAAAGCTGAAACTCCAGATTCCAGACCGGGGGAAGGTCTTCAGGCGTCAGACGGTGTTAATGAGGTTAAAACGTGCAGTCAGTCAGAGACAGATGCTGCTGCTGAAGAAAAAGAGACTGCTACAGATGATCGTCCAGCTTCTGTTCAAGAGGAAAACAATCTGACCAGAGATGAAGGTTTGGCAGTAAAGCCAAGCCAGAGAACTGGAGCATCTAAACGTAAGAATGGAGAAAATTCACCTAAAAACCAGGAAAGTTCAGCTCAAAAGAATGAGACACAAACAAAGGACAGCAGTACAGAGACGGAGACTGAGGGGGCAGAGGAGATGGTCTATAGGGCCTCTGTTAAAGATGAATCTGGGACAAAAAGATCCTTTAGACAAACTACAAGGTTAGCCAAACAAGATAAAACTAAGAAGGACAAAGCAGCAACTGTTGCCACAACATCCACCATGACCAGAAAAAGAAAAATAACAGAGAAAGGACCTTTAGTTGAAAGAAAAGAAGAGACTCCAACAAGGAGGAGGAGAGCTGCTGCCGTAGATTCACCACAAAACAAAGAGAAAACCCAGAAAGCAGCAAAAGAAACGGCCCCTAAAGACGTCACACCACTGGGCTGTGAACAGAACCCATCACCAGAGATCTCAGAGGACCTCAGTTTTAGACGGACCAAAGAGGAGGAACAAGAAGCTGCAACAACCAGGAGGAAGGGTCGACCCAAGAAGACAACTGGACCGGCTCCTGGTGAGACAAACGTTGACCCACCTGTTCTTAAACCGGAACAATGATAAAAGTCACGAGTTGTGGGGACTTTGTGATAAAGAAAAGGTTCCGAAAAAAGGAAATTAATCATTTATATGCCCATCAGGATGTCTAGAAATGGTATCAAACAGGTTTGATACCATTTCTAGACATCCTGATGGGCATATGAATGATTAATTGATTAATTAACTAACTTTTCTGTTTATCCTGGTATCTTGCCGCTCTGTTAAACGTTTAAATGGAAAATGAAAATCAATTCAATTCAATTTTATTTATATAGCACCAAATCATGAAACATGTCATCTCAAAGCACTTTACAAAATCAAGTTCAATCATATTATACAGATTGGGTCAGATTATACAGATTGGTCAAAAATGTCCTATATAAAGAAACCAGTTGATTGCATCAAAGTCCCGACAAGCAGCATTCACTCCTGGGGAACCGTAGAGCCACAGGGAGAGTCGTCTGCATTATACATGGCTTTGCAGCAATCCCTCATACTGAGCAAGCATGAAGCGACAGTGGGAAGAAAAACTCCCCATTAACGGGAAGGAAAACCTCCAGCAGAACCGGGCTCAGTGTGAACGGTCATCTGCCTCGACCCACTGGGGGTTACAGAAGACAGAACAGAGACACAACAAGAGAGACAAACAAGCACAGAAGCACACATTGATCCAGTAATCTGTTCTACATTAGATGGTAGTAGCGGGTGAGCCGTCTTCTCTGGATGATGTCACAGTTAACAGAACGTCAAATGATTAAGTTTGCTAAGGAAACTAAATAAACTATCAAGAAATCTTCTCCCCCTGTTTCCATTAAATCAGATATCGTCACTGTGCCACAGCTGTTTCATACAGGAAGTTAGGAAAGCAGCTGCTCTATTGTTTGGTCATGAAATATCTTTGCGGGTTGGATTACAACTGGTTGGTTGCAGAAAGTTGGCTTTTTAACACAGATAAATGATAAATGTACCTCTTCAAATATTGAAATCTAATTAGGAAATACATTAGTACAGGAAGAGCTTTGTTTTATTTACTCCTAAACAGAGAAGCAAAGAAAAAGTTAGTTGCCGTGACAGGGTCAAGACCAGGATAGAAAATAAAATCACAATTTTTGGAATATACAACATACAAATAATCTTATTTACCTGCTGAAATCAAGGAAAAATACACTCATTTCAAGAAAGATACTTTTAGTTCCTATTTTGCAGTGTGAACATGGAGCTACTTCTTGCAGAAACGTAGCTCTAGTCTTCTATCCTTGTCCTGGATTCTGACTTGTCATCGTATGACAATTTGCATATTTGTTCATACATTTGGGATTTTTGCGAAGACAAAAAAGTTATTAAAAAAGTGATTAAATATCTATGGAACTATGAATGACTTTTTTATAAAATGATTAATGAATTTTATTACATTGCCTAAATCCTCTCTAAATAAAACAAACAGCACCAAAAAGACGGTTATCAGAGGCACACAAAGTGAACGAGGTGAATAAGTGATTAAAGCCGTGTGTGAATCAAATTCAATTCAGGGAATTATTTTAGTTCAACAGTTTTAGAGACAAAAAAAATACTACTTTTACGTGACGAGGCAGCAGCAGCTGTGGTGTGCCTGTGAGACAGTACTGAGGGAAGTAAGAACACTCATTGAAGCTCTTGCTGCTGCCTCAATACAGTGACTCTAGAAAGACTGGTGCTTTGGGTAAAGTCGCCATTAAAACAAAAAAAAGTCACTAAAAGTCGTTGTTGCTAATCACGTTTTTAAAGAAAATTGCTAGAAGTATCTGAAAAGTTGCTGCCATTATCTAGTTAGTGATTGTTGGTAGTGGATTCTGTAATGCCATGGAATGCTACATTATTATCTGCCTTTAGTAAGTATACAAAATTAAAAATCCTACATATTTCACTCCAAATTTATAAATTTAGATTTGAAATGTCTGTACATTTAGAGAAAAGTGGACCTGAAGTCAGATTTTGTGCCAGTAAAGCTGATTTGGCAACTTTTTATAAAAACTATTTTTGATCCAGTGTCAATAAATGAGCAAATATTTGAAATAATTCTTAGATTTTCCATAAACATGAGATGCAGACAGTTATTTGAAGCTAAGAACAATGTAGGAATTCATTTTTTATTGTAATAAATAAAATTTTTGCTTGCCTTTTACTCTATAAATTAGTCCAAGTTGGTGCTTTACATCGTTTCTCAGGTTTTTCCTCATGTAACTTATGGGTTATTCTTCTTCCTTAGGTTGTCGTACCCGTTCATCTTCAGCAGCTGTTAAGACGCCAGTAGAAACTAATCAGTCGCAGGAAAAGAAAGAAACCCCCACAGAGAGCGCCGAGGTCAAATCTGTAGCTAAAGCAACCCAGAGGAGAGGTCAGCCCAAGAAGACAACCAGACCGGCTCCTGGTGAGTAAATGGAGCTGCAGCTGGACGACGCTCTCAACATGATGAAAGCTAATTGGTTTATTGTCTTCTGTCACAGTGAGGAAGTCGACCAGAGTGCGAGGGTCAAATCCTGATGGACTGATGCTGGAAAGATGTGAGTGTTGTATGGGGAAAGATAACTGTCGATATAAACGTAGGCGTAGGTTTCTGAATTTGTTAATGTAAGTCAATTAACGTGAATACGTTTATACTTTTTCCTGGCTGTCCACTCATGACATGTGATATCACGTGTTTCACCTGTGAGAATCCGAGTTACGAATAGAAGTTAGTTACAGCTTTGCAACAGTACAAGTTAAATTTTACGAGTACGAATCCCAAATTTACAAGTACAAATCTTCAACCCCCTGAAAAAGCTGTTTTACACTCCTTACCAGTGGGTGGCGGTAATGTTAATTTTTTTTTTTAACAATCACCATTAAATAAGATGAAGAGAAAGAAGACAAAGAAAACAGCACCTTTTTTTCCGCTGATTAAATGTCTGTTGTCACATGTCACTACTGCCACCACCTGGTAGGGAGTGTAATAGCTTCATCATGGGTTGTAGATTTGTGATTTGTACTTGTATTTTTGCTAAATTGTAACTTGTATTCTCATAGATGAAACATCTGATGTCACACGTGCGAGTTGACAACCAGGAACAAATACAAATCTTAGATATATTCACATTTATTGACTTAGATTTACAAATTCTGATACCTATGCTTACGTTCATACTGACAGTTCTCTAACCCCATAGTGTGGACTGAAATTCTTCTAGTAGCACATATTTAGTTACATTATGGCCTCATTCCAAAATGAATTAAATAATTATTTCTGAAAGATAAAGTAATAAATCCCATGTACATAAGTATTCACATCCTTTGATAGCAATTACAGCCTCCAGTTTTGTTGAATACAAGCTTGACACACCTATCTTTGGTCAGTTTGGACCATTTAAAAATAAAAATAAAATGTATCTCTTAAGAGATGCTCAATAGAATTTAAGACCCAGTTTCTGGTCGGACTGCGAGCAGACACCCTGCACCACTTTATTTCTCAGACCACTCGTCTGCATATTAGGTACAGGCCGCTACCTTTAATAATTGGAAATTAGCTGTCAAAATGAACAAAACTGTTCATTACTGTGTTTTGTCTTTACACTATTGTTTTTATCTAAAAAAGGATAAAGATTCTCAAGAACCTTTTTATTTGGAGAAGAGTTGTAGGTTTGTTTGGAAACGATAAGTTGGTATTTAGACTTAAAAGTTGTTCAAATGTACTATGTTTTTAATAAATTTTTTTACTCTGCTTTTTGTTTTAGTACGTAACAAACGAAAGATGAAGTTTTCTGGACCTGAGGCAAAGAGATCTCGCTCTCGCTTCGGTCGCCCTGATGTCAGACGTCCTCCTTTCAAACCTTAGAAACCCCGTCGGTGAGAAAACACAGCAAAAAACATCTGTTGTGGGGGTGGGGGGGGGGGGGGGGGGGGGGGGGGCATGCATTTTATATTCTGGGGTAATACATTCATGGAAAATTTTATTTTAAGCCAACCATGTTTTCTACAACTTCTTGTTAATTTTATTGTCCAGTACAACTCAACAAATAAAATGTGTTTAATTTAAAAGCTCATATCTACTTTAGTTATTTTCCATGGCTAATGCTGGGCGATAAGGCTTAAAAATAAAATCTGATTTTATTATATCAAATCCAATGAATACATTTTTTTTTTCTTCGTCTTGTTCTTTCACAAAAAAATTAAGCTAAGATAAGAATTTCCTTATTGTCCCACAGTGGGGATGTTTAGTGTGGCAAACACACAATTATTAGCAATGAAAGCGCTTAAAGTGTTTCTAGAGCTAATTTTACACTAGACTTGTTTGTTCTTTTTTTTTTCTAAGACTAGAAAATTAAGAGTAAATACCTATTTAAATAGATATTGCACAGTGGAAAAGTAAGTAATTTTAACAGTTGAAAAGTCTCCAGCCTGTTTACATAACACATATAATATGTGAAGCATTTCATCTGGGAGTTGACCTGAATTCAAAGAGCAACCAAATCCAAGCCGTGGGACGTGTTTGTAAAACAAGATGGCCGCCCTGCCGTTGTAAACAATGAAACTACGATTAAATGTTTGCTGCTGGTGGTTTTACACAATGAGCTGAGAACCGCAACCTTTTTACATTGGAACAATGTCGGTGAATAAAATAAAATAAGGAAATATACACAAGGATATTAATATCTGGTGTCAGCCCCAAAATGTCATGTCAGCGCACCACTAGTTGGGTTATGTGTGTGTCGACTGTGCTGGTTTTCTACACCTGTTAGTTTTAAACAATATTATTTTTATTGTGCTGATTAATGAAGCTCCAGAAATGAACTGTGGTTTATGATGACTGCTTATTTGTTTTTGGTTTTCCTTCCACTTTCCAGAAAAATGTCAGGGCACCCCCTACATGACGCTCTGAAGGGACGTCTTTCTGATTGAAGAGCTGTCTCTCTTTCACATTGGATACATTTGTTTAAGCATTGGACGATTTTTCAAATTCAGCACCTTGTTGCCGACAGAACATTATCTTCATACACAGATTTGTTTTTATCTTGGTTTTTTTTTAGGAGTCACTGGCATTTATAAGAAAAGTTCTAGTTTTTATATATATTTTTTAGACTTAATCCAGTGAGTATGAAATGTTTACTTGTGGTAAAATACTTTGTTTTTTCTGTGAAGATGCGCCGGTGTTCTAAATAATTAGCGTTTGTGTTTGTTTTGTATTGTAAAATGTTTTAAAGCAAAGTTATTAATTTGTTGGATTAAAACATAATTGCTTGAAAAAATTGTTGACGTTGCATTTTGTTTTCTGTTTCTTTAGACGATGTAGTGGATTAATATCTCACAATGCATGTATTTTTGTCACAATAGTTGAAGGGTGTGCTTACATATCTCACAATGAATGTATTCTTGTCACAATGGTTAAAGAGTGTGCTTTAACATGCATCTAAGGAAAATGTGTGTGTGTGTGGCAGTCCACAGGTCAAGATAGGAGTTAGAGCAGGGGTGTCAAACATACGGCCCGCGGGCCGGATCCGGCCCGCCGAACAATTTAGTCCGGCCCTGTGGCTAAATGCATTATCAAAAAAATTTTTTTTTTTTTTTTTTTTTTCAGTGTCCTGTCTGGCAATGTGGCAATAAGATGCCACAAAGAGCTCATCAGATTTGACTTTCACAAGTGGACAAGATAAAAGGAAGAGAACGATAAAACAATTATTGAAAAAACATGTACTTCGTTTAATTGAAAATATGCAGTTCCTATATTGTCCACGAGGGGCGCTGTGTTTTACTTAGCATATTAAGCTTCAGTTGTGGAAAAATTCAAATCATTTCTTAATTTATATCTGTTTGATGTATTTTGTCATGCAGGACAGTCTTTTTAAGTTTAAAAAAATGTGAATAAATGTTTTTCAACATTGTATAATCACTATGATCAGTTCTTATGCATAATGCACAAGTAAATGTTTAACTGAGTAAAAGTATTGTTGAAATTGCACATACTTTTTTTTAAAAACGCTGAGGTTATTCATAATATATTGTGTAAAAGTGAAATTAACTTAATATAAAAATCAACAAGTCCACATTTATTAGTTCTATTTAATCTAGCAATGAGTTAACTCGTGTGGCCCTCTTGAGATCAGATTAAGCTGAATGCGGCCCCTCAACCAAAATGAGTTTGACACCCCTGAGTTAGAGGGTTAATGCACACAGACCCTGGCAGTGGACAAATGCAGGATGCACCATATAAACATCTGAACCAAAGATCAAGTTATACTGTAATGTGAACAAAATGTGTATGATGATGGTCCGGAAGGGGAGATGATGTGTAGCCGTCCAGAATGGCCAAATGATGTTAACGTAATGAGGTGGGGCCATCTGGAAGGATGTAATGATGTGGGGCTTGTCATGATGCAGCCTGTCTGCTGCACCATGCACAGACTCAAGACACTTTCCACCTTCCATTCAGCTCCAGTCTCCAGTTCAGTAATCATCCACACCTGTCAGTCACTAATCAGCCTGCACTCAGCACACCTGTCAGCCTCCATATTTAAGCTCCCTGCATTCAGTCCTCCCATGTCGGTTCGTTCTGTTTATCCTGTTCACTTCTGCCAACTTCTGTTTCTGCCGCTCACCTCATCCAGTCTCGTCCAGCCCAAAGTCTCTTCATCTCTGCCTGCCTGCCTGCTGTGGTTCTGGTTCAGTTCTTCCTCCGGTCCTGCAAGTATTCACCAAGTCGTGCTGCTTTATACTGCCGGTCAAGTCTGTTTCCAATTCTCCATTCTGCTGTGCTCTGGTTCTGTGCTGCTCGCCAGTTCCTGCCTTCACCATCCTCCTGCTTCAGCTCAGTACTGGCTCTTGGTTCCTGCCTCCACTACCCACAAACTTCAATAAACTGTTCAAACCTACTCTGTTGTGGTTGTGTTCGGGTTCAGAAAACAAAACATGACAGGGCCATTTTTTAAAAAAAAAATATGCACCCTAGAGAAAGTCCCTCCGGTATGTAATAAAATGACAGAGATATCCCAAGACCCAGGGAATGAATATAAGCAGACCACTTTCTTTGTTTTGTCAGATGTTGACAGGTGAACATCTCATGTGTGGTTGACTTGTATTCCTGCAATAAACCATACTGGACCGAGACCCAGCTGCCTCTGCTTATTTTTGGACCACTGTTGGAGATTTTTTTTTCAACTGCCTTACCAAGAACTTAGAATTTTTGAAAGACTTAGCACTAATTACTACGTCGTCTGGAGGACATCCACGACAACGAGAGCTAAACCAGAAATGCACAGCCAGACGTTACATAAACACGAAATAAAACTGGGAAAACCTTTCTGTTATGCAAAATACTTAAATGTACTTCACTACTAAAACAATGTGGATGCTGTTGAGTTTTATTAAAATACTTTGTGATATTTTGTCCCCAAACTCAGGGTCCCGACCCACAGTGGGGTCGTGAAAGATTTTTCTGGGTGAATCTTGTCTTTTTTTTTTTTTTTAAAGAATCATTTACATGCAGATCATCCTTAGGCCACACGAGAAGCACACTGCTTTTATTGATTTATTTTATTAAATTTTTTTAGATTATTAGGGCAAATCCAGTAAATTAGAACTCAGTCACTATAGGAACAAAATGGATGCTTGGTTAATAAAAAAAAAAAAAAAAAAAAAAAGACAGACACGTTGAAAGGCCAAGCTATGAATTGTGGACGGCAGCTTACGAAGATTAAAGCTCTATTCAATAGGAAAACTACGATTTTCTGAAAAGACGCCAACAAAGTTTTATTTTTTTTTAAGGAAGCTGGGGAAACGAGTTCACGGAGGACAATATTGTTGCTTGAATATCCCCACTGGGACAAGTAAGCACATATTTTTTCTGTATTAAACAACTTTGTGGTGACAAAGTGCAAGCTGGACTGGGGTTAGTTTTAAAGGCACAACCACTGATGGAGCTGCAAATACGACGGGCTCAAACAGCAGAGTTGTAATATATATATATATATATATATATATATATATAAATAAATAAGAAGCAGCTGGCGAGGGCATGGTGTGGAATCACTGCTTCATTCATCGGCATTTGTTGGCATGCAAAGGGATGCCTGCAGATCTCCATAAGACAATGCAAGAAGTAATTCACATTGTAAACTTTATTAAGAGCAGCTCCCTGAATTGTCAGCTTTTTGATCACCTGTGCAGCGACCTGTACAGGTTATCATGCTTTCCAAAGGAACAGCTCTGAGTTTATGAACTGAGGAATGAAATCCATGCGTTCCTTCTTGTCCCCACTTGCTGAGCTGTTTACTGACAAATGTTTTTTTTTTTTTTTTTGCATTGTCATATCTGGCAGATAGGTTTTATTGCTCAGTGAGCCGAGCTTAAAACTGCAAGGAGAGCATTTTTCCACTACTGGAAACAGGTTTTGACTTTTTAGAAGTCACTGAGGTTGGGGCTAGTACCAATGGCACCACCAGGGGTTTGCCACAGCCACCCCCACTCGCCAGTGTAAATTGCAGTAGCATCAGTTTAGCATTTCATCCCATTATGCACAATAAAATGTAAAACATCTGACCAAACTTACTGTAACACACCTTGTGGCACGTTTTGATGGGTTTTGACCATTATTATTCAAGAGAGATATGACTTGTTGAGTGGAAAGGGGTGGATTCAGAATCTCTTTGCCTTTAAAAGTCCAGAATCTTTGCTGGATTAAAGACTAACTCCTAAATTACAACTGAGCAGGGACTGAATGCTAAAGAGAAGACATGGATGCAATTACCCTCATTTTGGATAAGCGTCTCATCTGAATATCCTCTCTTAAGTAAGGCGAGCATTCTCCTTCTCATTCCTTTCACAATGACACAGAATATGCAAAGTTGGATTCTGCACCAGACATGCGTGTTGCACTATCCTCTTGTACACCAGACTGGACTGCAGTCCTAAAAAAAAAAAAAAAAAAAAAAAAGCAAGCAGGCCCATCTATCACATTAGCAAAGAAAACAGAAATCATTTAGTATTATTTTCTTCATTGATATTTACGTTCTATCCTTTTTCTTTGTTCAAAACAAGCAGCAGAAGGTGGAGAAGATTCTGCTGCCTGCAAAATCCTCCAGCATGAAAGGTTTGGCAGTGGGTCAGTAATGCTGTAGTAGTCTGACTGCCATTAAGTACAGAGATGAGATCCTCAGACCCGTCGTGAGGCCATCTGCTGGTGCGTTGACCTTGGGTTCCTCCTGATGCAACATAATGCTAGACCTCAGGTGGCTGGAGTGTGTCTGCATTTCCTGCAAGATGACGGCACTGATGCTATGGACCGGCCCGCCCGTTCCCCAGACCTGAATCCCATTTAGCACATCTGGGACATCAAGTCTCGCTCCATCCACCAACGCCACGTTGCACCACAGACTGTCCAGGGGAAGGCAGATGGGTTAGTCCAGGTCTGGGAGGAGATCCCTCAGGATAACATCCGCCACCTCATCAGGAGCATGCTCAGGTGTTACAGGCACGTGGAGGCCTTGTTTTAAGGACATTACATCAAAGTTGGATCCACCTGTAGTGTGTTTTTCCACTTTAATTTTGAGTGTGGCTCCAAATCCAGACCCCCATGGGTTAATAAATTTGATTTCCGTTGATAATTGTTGTGAGCTGTTGTCAGCACATTCAACTATGTATATGAGAATATTTATATGAGAATATTCTAATGAAAATATTTCATGCATTCAGATCTAGGATTTTATTTCAACGTTCCCCTTATTTCGAGCAGTATATTTTGTCGCTCTGCATATTTGTTTACGATTGAAATAATATATAATAATTAAAAACGTTTAATTGTCATAAAGTTTAGGCGAACTCGGAGCCTTTTAGTTCAAAGGTCCTTCTGTAACTCTGTTTGGGAAAAGGTTGGCGACGCCTGTTGTAAATCTGCCGGAGACTTGTAGTTCACATAGTCAGTCACCAGGGGGCAGTGCGCAGCTTTTTATTCGGTGCGCCAGCTGGCTGTCAAAGAGGAGCGAGGAAGTGAGCAGCACAAGAGAGGGCCTGCTCTCTGGCTGGCAGAGATAAGGAAAGTAGGTGATCAGAGCAACACACAAACTCAGAGGTAAGAAGCTGAGATTTTTATTTTTATTTTTAAAGAGCACAGTGACATAAATTAGCTTGCAGTCTTTTTATGGTTTGCGCGTATCGACATGTCATGGTCGCAACTTGTTGATAGGAGGGGAGTCTGCTTAAAGTTCACAGATGTTCACCTCAACCACCTCGGAAAATTTTTTCCCAAGTCCGAAAAACACGTCTAAACACAAAGTTTCCAGTTTAACTTCAGTTGATTTTTTTTTTTTTTTTTTTTTTTTTTTTTTGTAACTTCCTGAAGAATAAACGAGGCGTTGTCTTGAATCGCGTCTCGTAGGGAAAGTTCTCCATCTTCATGCCTCGAAGACAAACACTTCCTGCTGAAGAACTACTATAAAGCTTTAATAAAAAAAAGCTATTTTCTAAAATAAAAAAAAATTATGTGGAAGATTAACTTATTTATAAATGAAATAAGGGTTCTGACAAAAATATATTTTTTAAGACCGCATTGAATCGGATAATTGTACAATATCAAAATATCAATTTCCCATGCAGTTCAAAATTGAATTAATTTTTTAAAAAGTAGCGAGTGCAGAGCATTATTTATAACTAAGCAAGCAGAGGATTGAAAAACTAACACTGGCTCCCACTAACTGAGACTCAGGTCCTATTGTTGAAGATAAAAAGAGTCATTTAAAAAGAATCAGATCGTTTGTGAATGTGGCATCACTAATCTAAACTTCTATCAAACATTAAAAAAAATGTTTTGACCATAAATACTAAGCTTTATGTGCTGATACGGTAGTGTGAGAAACTTTCTTGCCTCTTTCCTGATGTTATGGAAATATATAATCAGTTTTTTGTATTAATCATGTATTTTTATTAAGCAGTAAGAGTTACCTAAGTTTTAACTACTACTGCTTAACGTTGTGGCCTGACAGTGCATAGAATGGAGTCTGCAGGGTCACTGACAGGCTATAAATTCACCCAACATTCCTGTGGGATACCAGGGCAAGTAAGGGTCACTTAATGTTTAATAGTTGGTTAATGGTTGGTAAGCTTCACGAAGGTTTATGGTTTAGAAGCTTTACATTGTTCTGGAATGTTTATCTTGGTAGACTCCTTGAAACATCTGGCAAATGTATGAAGAAGCCAACTCCTTATTAGACACCAGAATGCAGATCTGTTGTGTTTGTGGGGACACAAATACAGAATAAGTGCGTATGTAGCCCCCGACATCATTCATTCACTTACTCAGTGAGGGGCCCGGCTATTAGTAGATGCGCCTCAGACACGCGCATGCAGCCCGACCCAGGAAGGCTTCAATTTTTGTTAATGGAACATGAAACAAATTTAAATATTGAGCAAAGACAACAATAGTAAACACTAAATGCAGTTTTCAAATGAAGGTTTTTGTTATAAAGGAAGGAAAACTACCTACATGGACCTGTGTGGGGAACAAAAAAAAAAATGACTGCCCCCTAACTTTAATAACAGGTTGGGCCGCCCTTAGCAGCAACAGCTGCAATCATGTGTTTGCCATAACTTGGAATTAGGCTTTTCCAGCAATGTGGAGGAATCTTGGGCCGCTCATCTTGGCAGAATTGCTGTAATTCAGCCACATTGGAGGATTGTCCACCATGAACGGCCTTTTAAAGGTCATGCCACAGCATCTCAATAGGATTCAGGTCAGGACTTGGACTAGGCCGCTCCAAAATCTTCATTTTGGTTTTCTTCAGCCATTGAGAGGTGGACTTGGTGGTGTGTTTTGGATAATTGCCCTGCTGCAGAACCTAAACCGGCCACGAGCAGAAGGCTGGACCTTCTCCTTCAGCATATTTTTGGTAGACGGTTCCATTCATGGTTCCATTGAGCAAGTCTTTCAGGTCCTGCTGAAGCAAAACAGCCCAAGGCCGTCACACTACCGCCTCCGGATTTTCCTGTTTGGATGATGTTCTCGTTCTGAATTGTGGTCTTACCTTTACGCCAGGTGTGATGGGACACACGCCTTTAGAAAAGCGGAACTTTTGTCTGGTCAGTCCACAGAATATTTTCCCCAAAGTCATTGGGATCATAAAGATGTGCTCTGGAAGAATTCAGACAAGTCTTGATGCTCTTTTTTTTTTTGCTCAGCAGGGGGTTTCATGTTAAAACCTGTTGTCCCGGTTTCTTTTTTCGAGAGGGATCAGTTCTCTGAATAATGCAAAACGAGAAAGATCACCAACTCTTGATGCAAGTGTGAAACATCCACCTGGCAGATACTAATTGACCCATGGTCCGTACAAAATGTCCTGCAGTAGAAGGTCCTGGTTTGGTATAAAGAAGTCTGTTATGAAGCGGCTAAAACAGCAAAAGGGTGAAGCGATGAAGGGTCAAAATGACCTGTAACCTTTACTGATTCTAATGTTTAACTTCTGGGGAAGGAAAACGACGAATAACCACTTTTCACAAAATACTTCCATTTTAAAATATCTCTTCTACAGATTCACACAATCCTACAGGACCTTCCTGTCGTTAACATTCGTTTACTTGTGCTGTGTATTGACCTGTGTCTCTGACAGGAACATCCTGGGTGGCCTGATAAGTCTCCCGTTGATTTATTTAAACACGAAACAAAGTCTTTTTGGATAACAGTGGTTTTTATTGTTCTCTCTTCACTTCAGGTGCTCTTTCCTGCCGAGGTATTTGGACCCCGAACTTTTGGAGGGATTTCGTCACTGACCGTTGGGAAGGCTGCATCCTTGTAGTTGGCTAATCTGAAAGGCCAGCTCACATTGACTTTGTTGAACAAGGTTTTTGGTGGCGTTGCTGGTTAGACAATGAACTTTACAATAGAACAATCGCACATCATCACAAACTGGTTTTGCCATAAAGCGGTCAAGCTTACTCGAAGTCGCTGACCACCATGTCTTATCCAATGTATAATCCATATGCCTCTGGGAATCAATGTACCTCCCAGGACCAATATGGACTTGCTAGTGGACAAATGGAGGGGACTATATGTAGGACAATTACTAACCCTGTGCCTGGATCCAGTTTAAGCCTTCCTGGAGCCCCTTCTACAAATCCTGCCGGACTTGGGCGTCGAGTTGTGCAACAGTTAACCGGTGGGTCTAGTTTGCCAGTGAGAAACGGGCCGGGACAAAGTCAAACCACCTTGGACTTCAACATGCAGACTACCTTCAATATCTGTGCCAGGGAAAACATAAGATATCAACCTACAGGCCAAGGTGCTCTGTTTACCAGCATGCAGAGAGACATCTATTCGCTCTCAACCACAGCAGAGTCGAACTATTCTGCGTCATCAGCTTCTCAAGATCCTCAACAATCCCGTGTTGTTGGTGGCAGTGGTTCTTTTAACTGGCTCCCAGGGTGCTCTGAATCTTCTTTAAATATCCATGATTATGCAGCTCAATCAACCGACCACCTTCTACCCCACGAACCTGTATGCACACCTCAACTGGCTGAAAGGATTTTAATGAGTTATGGGCTCCAAAAGGAGGACTTGTATGAGCTCATAAATTACCCGGATGAAGAAACCACAGCGGAAAACCTACCGTACACTTTGCAAAAGATTTGGATGAAGAATGCCAACAGAGCAATCACACAAGATGCTATACCTCAACCCGCTGTAGGTGGAAATGACAGATTGGTTAGTTTTGGACAGCCAACACTATTCCACAATGAAATGCCATCAATCAATCATCGCACAGTTGAAATGGCTCAATATGGACAAATTAGAATATGTACTCCAAATACTCAGGATGAGACATTTGAGAACCTCCTCAGTAAGGCTCAGACTACCAGCATGAGCTCAGGAAGAAATGTTGTAGCTGCGGTTCAACAGGTGCAGACTCAATCCAGCCAGACTGTTCAACCAATCATCCCCGCGTTGTCTTCACAAAACAACAACACTGACATTACAACACCAAAGTTTGGCCTTTTTGGAGTTCCTCCTGGAGAAACACCAATTACCCACTTTACATCCAAAACACAGTCGCGCAGTGTTATAACCCAGGGTGTAAATTTTGGTGAACCCATCCTTGTGCACACAGAAAGTGCTGATGCAAATTGTGCAAAGGCTCAAAGTAAAACCCAAGAGCGAGCTTCAAAGATTGCAGAGGAGACATCAC
This sequence comes from Fundulus heteroclitus, assembly GCF_011125445.2. NCBI lineage: Eukaryota > Metazoa > Chordata > Actinopteri > Cyprinodontiformes > Fundulidae > Fundulus > Fundulus heteroclitus. Next base: position 27,261,264 of record NC_046374.1, read on the forward strand.
AACAGGCACCACAGACATGGATGCAGAAGCCATCACTATTGCAGCTCACTCAAGCTGTGCAACCTGAGGAGCCTACTGCTCTGAAACCAGTAACTCCTCCTCCCCCTGTCATCCGTACCGTCACAGATGTTTCACACCCCATTCCACATTCTGGCATCAACACTGTTTCTCCAACTGTCCCAAGCTTGGCTCTAGTTGAGACCACCGCCGTGCAAGGGCGTAAACGGCAGTCTCCAGTAAAACCTGCCACCTTCAAGGGTCTGCCATCACTAGGCGAGATGCAGGATTATGCTGCTACCAAACCAACAAGATTCTCACACACCTGCTCTTTATGTAAGAAGACATGTGCTCAAATGAAGGTGAGTCGACAATTGCACCATTTTATTTCCCTCTAAGGGTGGATTTAAGCAAAAAATAAGTAATTGTGGGTATTTATAAGCCCTTACTGATTTGTTTTTTTCCCCCAGTTAAATTTCAGATTGTTTTGGTCACAAGGTTTCGTGAACTGAAATTCAGTTTGGGCCAAATCTGAGCCTAATGTGGATATTCTCTAAAAATGTGTGTTGAGTATTCAGAAATGGTTCCAGTATCATATAAACACAAATTAATCAAGTGTGAATACTTTGACAAATAAAGAAGACATGTAATTACACAGGTTGAGCTATATGAGATGCTGTTTGTAAAGTTAGTCAAAAATTTACAGCAATATTTTGGGTTATTTAGTCATTATAGGGGAAAAAAGGGGTTAATTTTTCCAACTCTTATTTTCACCATGTTATTCAGAAATTTCTAAATGTCACAGTTTCAAACTAAATTTTTAGATTACAAACTGTGAGGGCATATTTAGATTGCCAATTAAATGTTTAGCAAGCTAAATATTTAGCTCCAAACTAAATATTTAGTCAGCATGCTAAATATTTAATTTACGTATTAAATGTTTAATAATTAGTTTCCAAACTAAATATTTAGCTCCAAATTAAATATTTAGTTTCTTATATCATTATCTTTTGGGCAAAACTATGCTCAAACCAGTCTGTTGCTGTGGAAGTGTTAAATGACAGAGCCGGATAACATAAACATTAATATGCCATCAATGTATGAAACCCTTGTGGAGATAACGTTTGTTATAACCATAAAAACACACTCGAATCATATAGGCAATGACCTGATACAGAAAATTAGCATGAGCTAGGCCCGTTAGCTCTTTGTGCTTAAAAATGACATGTACGCATTACACAAACATTTCCAAATGAAACATTTACTCTCCTTGCCTCAATCCTGCCAGACCTGTAGGTGCCTCGTGTGAGTCTGGTCCACTTTGGCCATCCAAGGAAGGGAGCAGTGGAAAAGCAGGGAAAATTGTTGGTCACAAATCGTTGTGGCTTCAGCCGAAACTGCTGAAGCCACAAAATGTAAAATGGACTCTGTACCACATTCGCATATTGCACATCTGCCATCAGACCGTTGAACTGCTGAAGCGAAAGATGGACACTGTAATTTACTGTGATTTTTCCAATTGTATGCAAACGAAATTTCGTTCTGTACGCACTCTGTGCATGCAGAATGACAAAGTCGTCTAAGTCTTTTCAGCAGCGGGCTAGCCTGCGGCTCTGCGGCCTAGCAGCAGCAGACATGTGGCTAGCAGAAACGTGGTCCTTTGGGTCTGTGAGGGTCCCAAACTTCTGTTGCTTCCAATCCAATATTTCCATGGCTCTGATGGCATAACAGAAGAATGTGAGCCTGTGTTGGTCTTGTCCATTTTCAGCTGTTTTAAAGAAGGTTTTAGCTCTTGCATACTCCCTGTGTGTGTGATATTTTTGTTGTTTTTTTAGCTCCTTGTGCCATCAGGATCGCATTGATTTGATAATGATAAAATTTAATAAGAAGATTATGAAGAAGAATAAGACTGAAATGAAGAAGGAAATAATGATGATGAGGAAGAATAAAATTATTTTTAAAACAAGAACTCTATATGGAAAAAAGGCATGAAGTAGAAAAATACCAAACGAGTATCAATTTCATGATGGACCACCAAGCAGTAACCCTAAGCAGCTCAAAAACTTTGAATAAATTCTTTAAAATTAGTCAAATACGTTTCTTGGAGTGCCGTTATGAGGACCTTTGACTTGGTTTTTCTCCAAAAATGTACAGCACAATGATGAAATATTTATTCTAGTTATAGTATAAGTGAGCCTTTAACAGAATATGAAGAGTGATTGTTACCTCATAGCATTTTGGAGAAATATATTCCAGAAAATTAGTCAAAAGCACATCCCAAACATTTCTCCGAAACATCTGAAGTAAAATCATAAAATACATATTGTATTTATAGTATGTCTGTGAAAGTAATAGTTTCATCATAAATATAAAATTTCTGAGGGTTTGCTTCTTTAATCAGAGCTAAATATTTAGCTCTGATTAAATATTTAGTGTGGAAATTGAACATTTAGTCTGGAAAATATTTAGTTTGTAAACAAAATATTTAAGTTTGAGTTAAATATTTAGTTTGCAAATTAATTATTTGGCTTTCTAAATTAATATTTAGTTAAGGAATTAAATGTTTGGAAACTAAATATGAAATTTTGAGCTAAATGTTTTGTTTGCTATTTAAATATTTAGTTTGCAAATTAATTATTTAGTTGGAAGTTAAATGTTTAGTTTGGAAATTAATGTATAATTTGGAGCTAAATATTTAGTTTGAAAATTAAATATTTAGTTTGCACATTAGATGGTTGTTTTTTTTAACTAAATATTTATTATGGAGCTAAATATTTTATTGACTATTTTTGACTGTGTAACTTTATAAATGCCACCCGTTTAAAAGCCCAGCTGCTCCAATACATTGAGGTGTAAAGGACAAAGAGTGGTTTTAACTTTCCTGATACTTGGGGTTGTTTTGAATGAATCTGATTGACAGACATAGGTTTTAGCTTTACAGTGCACTGCCCTCTATACGTTTGACATCTTTAAAACAGCTTATTTGTGTCAATGAAAACTATTTTGAAAGCAAACCTGTGTAAACAATGACATTGTTAAACAATTATGTGGGGGAGTTATTTGTTTTTATAAAGATCCGGCTATGTGTTTACAAACTCTTTAGCCAAAGCGGAAGTGCGTTGGTGGTCGTCATAAGTGCTATTCGAATAGTACAGTGAGTAAGGAAGGAGGTAGAAAAGGAGCCTGCATGGTTCTTCTTGCGGCTAGTTTAGCCTAGGAACCTTACGATGTCCCTCATTGGCCCTAAGAACCCGGTGCGGGACTTAATCCCTCACTGGCAAGTACCCAAGCTCCCACATCCAGCTGGGGAGTGCTGCAGCACCACAACCCTTCATGTGACATGACAAATCAGCCCAGAATTTAACTAAAATGAGAGAGAAGAGAGCGCACACTTGGTAGTTAATTTTCGGAAGGCTGTAGGCCCGGAGTCGCATCATCCATGTGCATTTCTATTACATAATGACATTGGAGTTAAAGGCTGTCCGAAATCGGCACAGCAATCCGAAGCTCCTTTCCTACCTACTTTAGTGTTCTTACTGTTGACCCCATTAAAGGTCAAAGAAAAGAAGCTAGGAGCTATAATTGGACATTTGCAGATGGAGTCTTAGAATCTTAGGCCTATTTATCTACCATGTTCAAGGTTTCACCAACTTTACCTTGGCAAAAAGTACTTTTGGTAAATTGCATAGTTATTGAGGCTGTTTGTTGTGAAACTGCTATACAGTTAAATTATAACAGCCTTAGCCTTTGAGAGGAGCCTGACAGTGTAGCAGATGTATCCTCAATGAAGGTCAGATGTTGCTTGAGCAAAGTATGTTGGTTGGCCAAAAGGCCAGAGACTCTTGACTAATACATGATATTTAACAGCGATATCTGTCAATGAAATCTCCCATTCAAGATGGATGATCTGAGCATTAGACTCAAGCTCAGGGACATCATTTTTATCTCTGTTTAGTTCTTGCCACGGGAATCCTGAATTTTCTGTATTTCTCCACAGGATTTACTGTAGAATTCAGCCTGCCAGCTCTAAAAAAACATAGTACCATATGACTCTTTTTATCTGACGAACCTAAGGAATTAAAAGGTGAACTTAAGTCAGCTGCGATGATAATGTTGTACGTTTCTTTGTCAGGATTGGATTGACCACCAGCAAACCAGCCTGCACCTTTTGAACTGCAAACGTCTTCGGAGACAGTCAGTCTAATTTTTTTGGTTTCTTTTAGGTTAAGGAGAAATGTCTTTGAAAAGGGACAGCTATATTAACCCGATTGTAAAGGAAGTATTAGGGGGAAAAAAAGGGAAATGTAATGCTAGGTAACTTTTCCTTCCCCGAATCTAGATGCCTTAAAGAATTTAGTTGCTGCCCTGTGATTGGCTGATTTACTATTTGTATTACACAGCAACTGAACTGGGGTACCTAATAAAGTGGTTGAACATACCTTTATTCTAAAATGACAATACTGTTGGAGCACAGTGGCTTTTTTGTTTAGTTGTATTCTCACATTTTCCACAGATACCCAGACTGGGATGGCAAAGTAACACCACGGCAAAGGTATATTTATATATTTTTTTTATATATTGTAACAAAAAAACTACCATAGCTGATAATCCACCAAAATGCACCTCAAACTGATTCCAAGTTTTGCTTTTCTTTATAGTGATACCATTACAAGCAAGATTATACCCTCAACCTCTTACCACACTTCCCAGGGTCATCAAAAGAAAACCAGCGATGGGAGTCATTCCCGTTCTTTGTCTCATAGCCCTCGCCGATGTTGCACTTCTAGAAACAGAAAAGGCTCTTCCAGCAGCAGTTCTCGCTCTCAAAGTCCTCACCGACGCCGCAGTTCTAGGCGTAGAAGGTCCTCTACCAGCAGTACTTCTCGCTCTCGTAGCCCTTACCGACGCTGTGGTTCGAGACCTAGATGGGCCACTACCAGCAGTAGTTCTCGTTCTCATAGTTCTCACAGACGATGTGGTTCTAGACATAGAAGGGGAACTTCCAGCAGTAGCTCTCGCTCTCATAGCCCTCACCGACGTGGCGGTTCTAGACGTAGAAGGGGAACTTCCAGCAGTAGCTCTTGCTCTCGTAGCCCTCACCGACGTGGCGGTTCTAGACGTAGAAGGGGAACTTCCAGCAGTAGCTCTCGCTCTCGAAGCCGCTGCCGCAGCTCTGAAGATCGAAGGAGAAAACTGAGGAAAAGGACACAATCACTGCACAGCCCCAGGGAGAGTCGCAGGTTTGTATAAATGAAATGTTCAATAAGTTTAGATACAAAGACGTCATACGAATTATCACAGACTTAAATTTTTATTTGCATCTTTAGTTTCAGGTTTGTCTTTGCAAGACTTAAACATCATGAAGACCTGTTATTATTTTTCTTTATTCATTAAGTAATTTGAGCTTTGTTTCTTTCAGGTCGCCGTCCAGCCTTTTCTCTACGCGTTACAACCACAGTATCGTCTCCCGTTATTCGAGACGTGCGAGTTATAGTGAGGTACCAAAAGGAAGGTATAACAAACTTGGCTCACCAAGACGGAGTTCCAAGCTGAGGTCTCCTCCTAGGACAAATGATGTGAGATCGGGGTCCCCAAGGAGGGACCTTAAGCCAAGATTGTCACCAAGGAAATGCCGTGAGCAGAAATTCCCCCCAGTCACAAGCAGAGAACGACAAATCTTACAGAGTCGTGATGAAAAACAGCGGTCAAGAAAGAGCCCCAATAGACAGTTGTCTCCTAGAAGTGTCGAGAAAGAGAAGTCACGAGGGAGGAGCCGTGAGCGACGACGTTCACCAAGAAAAAGCATTGAGCAGCAGCAGGTGTTGCCAAGAAGAGCTGGTAACAAACAGACACCAGTGAGGACCGATGAGCGAAAGTCATCGCCGATACTTGATGACAAACGTCATTCACCATGTTCGGGGAATCGTGACAAACTGCCATCGCCAAAAAGGAATGATGGAGAGCAACCAACAAAGAAGTGGGATGAGCTGTCTAAAGTAAGTGGAAGCCGTAAGCGACAGCTGTCCCTAGAAGAATCGTCTTCTCAGCAAAAGAGGTCATGCAGTGAACAAACGCTAACAGGACATCTGAATTCAGGTTTGTTTCTAAAATATTTGATAAAAAGTTCATCTTTAAGACTGAAACTGAGACTAAAATGTAATTCTTAAGCAAGTCTGTCACCCAAGAACAAGACCCGTCCTGTTTAGTCCAGCTCAGATACTATTGACTAGTTTGTCTAAAAAAAAAAAAAAAAAAATTGTATCCATTTTAAGTTTAAAAAAAAAAAAAAGTAAAGACAAAACAACTGGACTTGTTTTCTGAAGTTTGAAGACGTTTCGCTTCCTATCCAGGAAGCTTTCTCAATTCAAAAAGTCTGGAGTAATGAGGAGTATCAAGCTTTATACTACTGCGCAACAGTAGTCTGTCATTGCTGTCATTAAGAATTAGTGGTACATAAATTTTACACCGCAAAGTGGAACACAAATTCAAGAAGCAAATATCTCATGTAAAAAACATAGCTGACATCAACATTTTTGCCATGTTTCCAGTTTTTACTCTACATACTCTGATTTTCCAGGTTTACACTCAAGACATAGAAGTGTGTGTGTAGGTGTGTGTTTGTAACTCCAATGGGACAAGAGATTTTACTTTTTTTGCTTGTCTGTTTCATTGTTGAAAGTACTTTGCACCGCATTTCCAAATGTATTGAAGTACAGCTCTGGTTAGAGTTTTCTTTCAACCAGTGTTTGTGTGTGAGAACCATCTTAGGCCCCGAGAGAGGGTGGTTCCTAGTAATGGGAAGTTATCCACAGCACACACAATGATGTTAAGGTTAAGCATGGTGAGGGAGGCCAGTAGGTAGGGGGATGTTTTCCGGAAATCTGCTTTTCTCTCCACTCTTGAGCGGCTTAAGTTCCAAGTGGTTCTCGGAGCACCAGTGGACCAGCCAATCTACCTCCTACCTGTATGTAGACAAGTCATTGGCCTGGATATGCTTAAGAACAGTGGTGTCATTTGCAAATTCAGGAGTTTTACAGAAAGATCTGCTGAGGTCCAGTCATTAGTTGACAGAGAGGAGTGAGAAGAGAACACACAACTGATCTAATCAACTAATCTTCGAAAGTGTCTGCCCAGCCTAACCTGCTGCTGCTGGTCAGTCTGGAAACCACTGATCCACTGATGGTGGAGGCTGGCACTATGATCTTTTGGAGGAGGATGTCTGGGTTGATTGTGTTGAAGGCCAGGCTGAAGTCTACAAACGGCAATACTGAGACAGTGACAACACACGCACTTACGCCACACATGAAATACCTCGTGCAGAGAAATGAAGCCGAAATGGGCAGTGGGTGATCTGTTCCCCCCTGCCCTTTAAATTAATCTCACACTAGTTTTTCATATAATTTCAACAGGCTGTTTCAGGTGCAAGTTCACTGGCAAAGTTCTGGGTTCCATATAGCCCACAAAAATTTTGATGGCATAAGCTAAAGCTAGCTGTTGTTAGCTTGACAGGCACGGAAAGTCCAATGACCGTGTACTTGTCTGAGCTCCCACACCGAGCTGCACTACGCAGACAGTAGTAGCTCCGTGATAGTGCTGAGAAAACTGTGTCTTCCCTGAATTAGATTTCACAGATGCTAGCGGACCAAAAAAGAAGCCAAATGAGAGTGAACGTTGGTAAAGTTTTTGAGCCTTTGAGCATCTTTTGAACGAGGTTGGAGGAGAGTGGGTGAGCACGAGTGTGCCACCTACTGGCCAGGAGGATTTAAACTTGTAGCTATCTCCTTTAATTATACTTTATCACTTATTGCAATGTATTGATGCTCTCAAGAAACTTAACAGTGGAGAAAATGGCAAAATGACAACCTTGACAATACTTGCAGTTTTCTTTCCCCAGACTTTGGCAAATTGGTGTCTAATCCAAACAACTGCTGTTGAACTGTTTGAATCGATCATCTTGGAGTCTTGTTGCTTACAATGGTTCAAAAATATGTTCTTAACTTGTATACATCAAATTTCTTTCTGTATAGATCTTGAAAGTGTCCCAGTATTGGTCAGTCTGTTGAACAAGTAGCTTTTTTATGCATGTTAAAGCAAACAGCTACCTGGATTCACTCATTGCTAAGACATCACATTGTAGTTGTAGGTAAGGCATGCAGTCCAATGGCTGTAAGCAATATAATTACCTTTTTACCTGAGCTTTAGTCATTTTGCTTTCAAAAGCTATAATTTTAATCATTAGTGACATTAGCAACACTCAAATGTTTTGTTTATATTTTTCACATTTTTGTTTTTTTCTCTGGGTTTTGAATGCAAAAAACATTTTTTTTCATCATGACTACCTAAGATACATATGAATACATATTAATTTATTATTAGGGAATATTCAGAAGAATCTTTTAAAATGTTTATTTATGTAAATAAAAACATTTTATTGTGTAAAATAGTGCTTAAAGAATTAATAACTTACAGGAGGATATGTTTTACTTAAGTATTTAAACTCAGCACATGGATAGTATTAAAATCTTTTTAGATTTGTCATCCACCAATACTAATACCTTGTTTTGCTCTTTATTATTTAAGGCTTTTCTGTGCCAGAGCAGCCACTCAGCGCCAGTGTGTTTGAGCCTTTAATTAGTGTTGTACTTGCTGAGCAAGCCAAAAGGCAGGCATCTTCATCGCCACACTCATCCTTTGCTTCACTGACCAAAACGAGGGAGGCTTCAGAATCAGAGGGAACCAGCCCAGCCTCTGCTTTGTCGTCCACTTCCTGCATGCCAGAAAAATGTGATCAGGTGCGACCTAACTTGCCAAGGACTGAGGCAAGTTTTACAACCTCACCTAAGGTTTTTGTTTTTTTATCTTCCACTCTTGTGTAAGACGATTGATGCTTATTCTGGCAATTTCTGACTTCTCTTTAAAACCTCTATGCATTTAAGATATTGGAAAATTAAAAAAATAAATTTCTAGCCTTCCTGATGCAAGTGGGGATCTTTTTAATCATTATTAAAGTCTAAGTGTGTATTCCCTGGAGAAGATTTAGTTTCTAACTTTGAAGACTGAATCTTTCATCCAGGGAGATGTTGGTGGCTCTAAAGGACCAAACAAGGTTCCTTTGCTGTACTCTAAATATAGTGAGAGAGTTAAAGACTTAAAGCATGTACGTGATAGGGAAGCTGAACAGACATATCTTAATATATTGTAGAAAGTACAGTTTGCTGTTGGATGGCTTCTTACTCTTTTCTCCAACTGGCTTCATTTTAAACACATTTATGAAACTAAAAATGGCTGAATTGACATCTTCTCTCAGTAACACTCTCCTCAGTGAAGAGTGTTGTTCTTGGGTTGATCTGGAAACATTTGTGTGTGGTGTGTTCACGGAGCAGGGAAAAACATCTTAATTTTCAGTCTCTGACCCTCCGCTCCCAGGACAATGTCAGTCATTTGTTTCTGGTCAACAGTGGGTCTCCTGTTGGATCTCTAATCATAATGTTTTGCTCAGCTATGACACGGAGAAAGATATCTGCCTCTGTCTGTTTTGGACACTATTTAGATTAAACTCCTGTATTTAATTGCTTATGATTTATAACTTCAGTTCTTTTAAGTAGCTTGTTTTGCTTTTAAAATCCAGCCACATTCACATTTTCATCTTTATTTCCCACATTTCTCTCTTGCCTCAGTTTGCTCATCTTAGTAAACCATCACCTCCAACCATGTTGAGGCTCAAGGGGAATTTTGACACACTTTCTCATGGTGATATGATTGCAGCCATGGAGTCCTTTGGAAAAATAAAATCCCTCTTATTGTTTAAGTCTAAGCAAGAGGTATGTATAAGAAACAAATAAACTGTAATCTATTTAATGCTTGGTGAATATTATTGCTTTGATTTGATGAAATGTTTTTTAATTTTCCCTTATTAATGATGAGGATTAAATAGCACATCTACTAAAACCTAAAGAGTAAAATTTGTAACATACTCTACATTTTTAGTCAGGTTTCTAGTCTCTCCAAACTGCAAATACTGACGAATAAATTTTGTTAAATTAGAAAATCTGCATGTTGTGAATGCTCTGTGTCATGTTGTCCCCACCTGCATCCGTTTTGTGCCTGTAGACAAAGTTTGCATCAGCCTGAACCTTTGAGTATCAATTTTAATTTTAGAAATTATGGAGAACATTATAGAAAGATGATATTAAATAAAATTGTGCGGGAGATTAAACATTTGACTAATTGACTGGGAAATATGAGGTATTGTGACCTTTGCTCAAGTGAAAATTTCTTGTAGCGACCTCCAGCTTGTGGATCGGTTTCATTCAGTTTTATTTATATAGTGGCATAATAATAAGCAATAATGCTTATTAAGGGCTTATTACGTGAAATGGAGAATTTTAAATTCTATTCTTGATTCAACATGGAGCCAATGAAGGAAAGCTAAAATGGGAGAATTATGTTTTTTAAATTAATTAATTAATTAATTCTCAGAACTCTTGCTGCAGCGTTTTGGAATCAGCTGAAGGCTTTGAATTGTATTTTGAGGAGTTCCTGACAGTAAAAAAATATAATCACATTGCCTTACAGTAACTTGAGTAGACAATAAAAAGTTACTTTAAATTACAATCCAGTCTTTTGTGAAAGCAGGTAACATTTTTCAAGGCGGTTACAAACTGTTTTTAGGTTAGTATGGCAAATCATGTGGATAATGATTTAATTTCATTAATGAAAACGACCACAAGTGATAAGTCCTAAATATTTTTGAGTGAAGACCAACAGATGGTGTTTTTTTTTCATATTTGAAAAGGATAGCTTTATCTTATGGCGGTTTCTTGTTGAATATCTTCTATCAGGGCCTTCAAACTCAAGTACATTAGGTCCAAACGTGGTTCAAGTTAAAGGCTGAACTTGATCCCTGTCAGTTTAAAAGGTTGCCTGTGTTGCGTTAAACTAGACCACATCATATGATCCATCATATATACTTATGTTCACGCGTTTTGCTCTGAATCAGGACAAAAACAAGTTGCATTCCATAATGAGGGTCTGTCAATCAACACAAAGACAAAAAAAAAGTTATAAAAATTAAACATTTTAAAAGGTTAAGACCTGGTCTGATATGTAAAAGAAGACACAATGAATATTGTAACATCTTCTTTGTGCTGAAGATGGGGAACCTGAAATGGTCTGCAATTTTGCTGCTTTCCAACTCTTAATCCAGCTTGTGAAGCTTGTATGAATGTGGTTTTAAATCAGTCCTCACTGTTGATCTTGTTTCCATGCATGTAGGCGACCGTGTGTTTTGAGAAGGAGGAAGATGCCACCAGACTTAGGAGTAAAAAAAACCTTGAGATAAAAGGAGTATCCCTCACATTTGTCACAAAACAGGCACGTTTCTCCAGTTGTTCCTCAGAAATATGAATTTGCTTCTGTTTGTTGTGCTCTTATCAATAATCTGATCAGTTCACAATTAATCCATTTATAGGAAAGTGCTTCTGAGGCACGTCCGCCTACGTCTGCAGAGGATCAGAAAAACCCTTCTCCAGAGTAAGTTCTGATTCACACCTCCACATTAATTCAGATGCCAGGGTTTTAATAATTTGCCATCCTGTAATAAATACTGAAGCTCTCTCGGCTTGTTACTAAAGAGATTTTTTGGACACAAGAAGAAATGGTTTGTAAAAGCTTACGAAGAATTTATATTCTGTAACGACAGCATAAAGCTTGTACTGTTTCATTAATATTCTTTGTTTAAAGATAAAGTTAGGGTTTCCCCAAGTTCCTTTTTGAATAACTGCGCATGCGCAATATTGTCTTACCTGCACTTCCACTCCTCAGTGGTATCATGTGAAACAAATCTCCTAAATCTACTCTGGTCTTATTTTTATTATTCTGAGGCCATCCTCTTCTCATAATGTTGTAAGAGCTTTGCTTCTTGTGACTCTCATCCATGTTTAAAGAGTACGGAGAGAGCAGCGAAGCTACAATGAACGGCTAACCGCTAAGCTAACCGCTAAGCTAACCGCTAAGCTAACTGGATACATAAGCAAGTGGAAAGTACTGGAAAGCCTGAAGCTGCAGCTCAATTTTTTTTCTTTCTTTTTATCTCCTTTTTCTGAATACATCATGTATTCAGTACTTTCAGGATGGAAGGGCGATTTTTCAGGATGGAAGGGCGATTTTTATCCAGTATCACCAAAAACTGTTTCTGAACAGGATTACCAACTTGAGCTTTAAGTCAATTCGACCATGGAGATAACTGTTATGATAACATGTACATTGAACTGCTTGATAAACGGCACCTTGATGCCAGACATGGCGTCACGAATGATTTATCAAAATGTATCACGGGCAAAACAGTTGTTTTTAGAGTTTTTCATACATATCCCTGTTTGCTTTTTATCCTTAGAGAGACCATGAATGTTCTGATGGGGTTGTGTATGATTGACAATGCCCAAAATAAAAGGTCTGAGCTGGACAAAACCTGCTGAGTCGACGTTGATAAAACGCCTACAGAAAGAGATTTCTGTTGGCGTGCTTTCTCTCCTCCGACATTGGGCACAAACAAATCACGATTTTATATCTGGAGTAACAAAAACAAATAATAACAGAACTTCTAGTATTGTGGTATTTTTAGTGTCGGAAAGCCTGTTGAGAAATTGGAGCTTGTGAAGACCTTAGTTGCCTAGTTTAATTCCTTCTAGCCCTTATTTTAAATGTCAACTTTGGTTCTTCTACCACGTCATAGATTGTTTCTGATGAAGTGGTTTTAAAACTAGATGACCCAGAGTACCTGTAACCTGGCTTCAATCCAGCAGGAGAGTAGAGATGGGGACTTTTTAGAGCACTGTTTTACAGTCTTCTCTCACTTTGTCTTCACAGAAAGCCTGCTGTTTCCCATCAGTCTATTTCTGGTAGAAACCTGGTTCTCCTGCCAATTAAAGCGCTTTTGTCTTTACAAAGAACATCCAAAAAGAGCACAGCAGTCAAACTTGTGAAAAAAGCAATCGTCTTGGTCTCCAAAGGAAAGAGTGTCTCCAAGAAGCTGCAGGGTCTCAATGGAAAAGCAGTCAGCTTGGCTGCGAAACAGTCTGTGAAATCAGCTAAGGGGAAAAAAGAAGCCTCAAAGCCAAAAAAGACACCAATTCCTGGACAAAAATCATGTAGGAAGTCGAAAGTGGACGTTAAAGATCCTGTGACCGTTGCTGAAAAAAATCAAGGCAAGGAAGACCTCCCAAAGCCAGAAACCACAAGCAAACTAAGGCTTAAAGAGGACAATGAATCTGAATCTGTGGGCAAAGCGATGAAACCGTCAGAAGCCAAGGCCCTGCAAAGCGAGTCGAGTGAAAATCGTCCACAGAGTCGCAGGAAAGTGGAAGAATCTGCTGCAAAGTCTTTAAATACAGCTCCAGCGTCGGCAGCACAAACCGTTGAGGCTGAAATCTCAACAGAAAACGTCCAGGAATTTGTAGCATCACCTGAAAACCCCGTTAAAGTCCTTGAGACGATTGGTGTCACGGCGACCGAAGCAAACGAGCGGACCCACGCTAAAGAAGTTGGCACCGAGATGAAAAACGTGACGGGTGCTGATTTATCGGAGCTGGAAAACACCGGAGTGTCAGAGCCATTGAAAGTAGATCCTCTCACGGAGAAAGATCAGAAACCAGCGGTGGAAAAGTCCTCTCCCCCCAAACTTAAAGACGCTGGACCGCCGGTCAGTGAAGTTGGGACTGCGGTGAATGCAAACCAAATGACCGCCCAATGTCCAGACACCTCTGTCAGAGCTTTGACCCAGGTCCAAATGAGCGGCATGTCAAATCCAGAACCCACTGCACTGAATCTGAAGACCAGCGTGAAACCTTTACAGACGGAAGCACAGGCTGCAGGAAGCTCGGCCGGATCGCCTGTTGAGACGGTGCCAGCAGTCGTGATGAAAACAGATCAAAAAGGTATGGTAAAAGTTACACAAATGAAAGAAAAATCACTTCTCTTTTTGGTCATCTGTGAGATATTAGCTATATTTTGTCCTGTAAAGATACTGTCGTTACAGCAAAGACTCAGACGAGCCCGGTTCTGAATCCTCCGGCCGTCTCGCCAGCAGCAGCTCAAACCAGCGTGACCGTTAAAACCACCGCAGCGCTGGGTAAAAAGCAGCCGGCTGTTCCCGCATGTCCAGCTTTTGATACCTCCCTCACTGCTGGAGAGAAGCTTGTGCCTGAATGCCTGGATCGGCTGATATTGAACACCAAAGGTGATTGTCAGACGTATTTGTTGTTTTTATAAGATGATTACTGGGACTGGGTTTAACTTTTCGGTCTTCACTCTTCGCTCACAGCATGTGTTAAGGCGGAGAGCATCCTGCTGGGCGGGGTGAGTTTCATTCTGCCTTCTCCATTAGGTTGCAGAAACTACTGCTTAAAAAAACCAAACATTTATTTTTAATCATTGGGTTTAATTATAATGGGTGCCTTCCTGCCTTCACCCTCCGTTGATCTGTGTCTCTCATTTCCTGTCAGCCTTTCAGTGTCGACTCGACGCTGCTGTTAATAACCGACCTGCCGATGTACAACAGCTGCAGCTACACCGAGAAGGAAGTCGTTAATCTGCTTTGTAAATTTGGGTTTCAGTACGCGCACGACAACATCTATATTCTTCCTCAGGGATGCATGGTAAGAACCTAAGTATATTTATGTATTAGGTACTAGGCTGGTTTATTGGAACTGTTCTTTTCTTTTGTGGGTTTTTTTTTTGTCAGTAATTCATGGGTTTAGCATAAGTATGCATAAAAAGACTTTATAAAGTGCGTTGAGATGACGTGTGTTGTAAATTGGTGCTGTATATAAAACTAAATTGAAATTATTTGACAATTTTTAGACAAAGGTTTTGTATTATAAACAGAGAGAACACGCCACTGAATAGTTTTTCAAGTCTGAACCTTTTTAAAAATTAGGGATTTAGTTAAAGTCCAAACACTTTTATTTATGCAGAGGGAAAAACATTATCAGTTACCACCCGCCATCCAAGGTCGGTTTATGAGGATAGCAGCAGAAGACGATTGGATTTTTAAACATCCATCTGCCAGAACCACGCTTAAACAAAAATTATTTCTGTCGCTGGAATAAAACAGTGGAACCTACAGGAACATGACCTTAAAGACTGTTCAGGCATTTCACTATTTAATTTTTTTTTTTAAATATATGAAATGGAATGTAAAAGTATCTAGAACGTATAATTATATTTGTCAAACCCATGGCATGATGTACCATTGTTTGTTTATTATGACCTGAGAAGGGTGTAGTGTTCAACCTACTCCTGTTTTTACATGGTGACATATTTTTGTATATAACTGAGACCTCATTTTGTGTAATGGTGATTTAAATGCATTACCGTAAAAAGAACAAATTGAATGAATGGAAAAAATAGTTTCTGCAAAAAGACAACTAAAATTAAGTAAAATGTTCTTGAAATTAATGTATTTCTCCTTGATTTGAGCAGGTAAATAAGATTATTTGCCAATGGAATTAGTATTTTTTACCCCTAAAATAAGATAATTAGATATACTGCACTTGAAATAAGACGATAGAGATGAATTGTTCCTATTTTAAGTGTAAAAATCTTATTGCATTGGCAAATAATCCTATTTAACTGCTCAAATCAAAGAAAAATACTCTAATTTCAAGAAATGTTTTCTTATTTTTAGCTCTATTTTTGAAATATCCTTTATTGCCCCTCAATGGGAGAATTTGAGCAATGGGTATTATTAGAAGAGGTGATGGTTTCAAACTCAAAAGAAAATATAAGGATTATGAAATAAGCCTTGTTAATAATAAATTAATTATTTAGCCCTTTACAGAAGCCAACAAGACACCCAACAAAATTACAATATTATGCAAATATTCAAAATCAATATTTGCATAATATTTGCATGTGCAAGCTATTACTTGCACATGCAAGTAATAGCTTGCATGTGCAAGTAATAGCTTGCACATGCAAGCTATTACTCTCACCAGTAATAGCTTGCATGTGCAAGCTATTACTCTCACCAGTAATAGCTTGCATGTGCAAGCTATTACTCTCACCAGTAATAGCTTGCATGTGCAAGCTATTACTGGTGAGAGTAATAGCTTGCACATGTATTTATGTGTTGAAAAGAGTCAATGAGCAGAAAGTTACTAGAAGAGCAAATCTTGCATCAGTATTTATTGAAATGCCTGCCAAACCATTAGCGAGCAAAATTAGACTAAAGATTTGTTTTGTCTTTTTTCCCTCCTTTTTTAGGCTTTTGTACTGATGCCCAATGAGCGATCAGTGATGGACCTCATTAGGGCGTCGACACACAACCACCTCGTCCTCAAGCAACATAAACTTTGTTTGCACATTGTGAAAAAAGACATCTTAATGACACCGGTAAGTACGTGTAGGTTACCTTAATTGTAAAACAATAAATAATAATGTGGATTTATGCTATACAATTATAAAAAATATCACTTTAAAACTTTAGTCTGACTGAATGTAATATTTTGGAGCAGCCCAGCTTGAATATGATAGAGAATCTGTGGTTGGAGCTAAAGATTAGGGTGATGGTTAGGAGGACTTTCCAACCCTAAAGACTTGCAGCTCATCACAAAAGGATAAATCTTTAAAATGATAGTTAATAAAGTTTTATTTGCTGTAGTCAAAATTCATATTCCGGGCATGTTGCGATGGCACAGGGTAGTGAGCATGACCGGCGTACGGAGGTCTTAGTCCTTGACACAGCTGACCCGGGTTTGATGCTGGCCTGTGGTCCTTTGCTTCATGGCCTTCCTCCTCTCTCAAACCCTTGTTCCTGTCAGCCTATTTTGTATAAAGGAGACACTAGTGCTGCAAAAAAAAACAATAAAAGGAATGAATAAATAAAAATGGATAATCAAGAAAGGTGTAAACAATGTTAAACATGCCAGTGATTATTGCAATGTAAATTAAAACTGATTCATTACTTTATGCAGTTTTTTTTGTGATACCTCTCTTATTTCCTTATTTAAATCAATAAGCATTTGTTTTTTTTTAAAAATATCAACTCTGTGGATCAAAAATGTTCATCTGAAAACTAATTATTGTGTCTTTGTTTTTTTCCTTTCAGCTTGGCTTTTATAAATCGATCATGGAGCTGGCATCTTTTGTAAGTGACATTAGAATTGGATCTTTCTGTCTTTTTTTTTTTGGTATTTATTTTTGCTTTGGTCTTGAAATAATAAATAAAAAAAGCAGTTGCTGGAATATAGATGTGTAAATAGGGCGCAGTCAAAACTCTTACACTGCAAAAACGGATCTAAAAATAAGTAAAATGTTCTTAAAGTTAGTGTATTTATCCTTGATTTGAGCAGGTAAATAAGATTATCTGCCAACGGAATAAGTATTTTGACCCATAAAATAAGATAATTAGATATCCTGCTCTTCAAATAAGATAATGGAGATGAGTTGTGTCGTGGAATGTTCTTCCCACAACGTAATAATTCGTACAAAGTCCTTCAAAAATTTCTAAGTTCTTGGTAAGGCAGTTAAGAATATCCAACAGTAGTCAAGAAGTGAACAAAAGTAGCTGAGTTTCGGTCCAAGGTGGTTTATTGCAACAACACAAGACAACCACACATGAGATGCGTTCCGGACAACATCTGATAACATACAGAAAGCAGTCTGCTTATATACATTCCCCGGGTCTTGGGGGCTCCTCCCCGAGCTCCACCTTTTTATTACGTATTTTCTATCACTTTTCCACGGATATCTTTATTATTTTGTTACATATCGGTGGAAACTTCCCGAGGGTGCATATTTTTTAAAACACTTTATTGTCCTGCCTCCTTCCAAATGGCCCCACCTCATTATGTTAACCTCATTTGCAAACTGGCTCCCCATCATTATCTTCTTGCTGATGACAACACTTCATTATATTGACATCATGTGCCCATGCTAAGCAGCTGCACATCGTTTCCTCTTCCTGGACCTTTACCATACATCTTTTGTTCACAATACAACATAATTTGATTTCTGATTATGATGTTTCCATGGTGCACCATGTATGTCTTCTTCTGCCCGGGCCTGTGTGCGTCTAACTCTCAACTTGACCTCAAGACTGACACACACATTTCCCTCAGATACATGTTAAGGCACACTTTTAATCATTGTGATAAGAATACATTCATTGTGAGATATGTAAGCACACCCCTTAACTAATGTGACAAGAAAATGCAAGTACTGTGAGAGGTTAATCTACTACATTTGTTCCTATTTTAAGTGCAAAAATCTTATTCCATTGGCAAATCATCTTATTTACCTGCTCAAATCAAGGACAAATACACTCATTGTAAAGAACATTTTACTTATTTCTAGTTCCGTTTTTGCAGTGTACTTCCTTAGCTGAAATTATGTCCAGTTGCTGTCTTTTTTTCATGTCTTTTTTTTTTTTTAAACCTATAAGTTCTTTCAGTTAATGACAATTGGATGAAGACTGAATCACCATGAAAGGATTGCATGGATAACAAGTAAAACCAAAGACATTTAGGACATTATGCTGATAACTCCAAAGTAGCGAGGCTATTATCTGAGGCTAACAGTGGAGCACAGTTGGGGGTGACTGAGCAGATTCCTGCCGTTTCACTGCAAAAACAGAACTAAAAATAAGTAAAATTTTCTTGAAATTAATGCATTTGTCCCTGATTTGAGCAGGTAAATAAGATTATCTGCCAATGGAAAGAGTATTTTTACCCCTAAAATAAGAGAATTAGATATAATGCACTTGAAATAAGTTGATGGATATGAGTTGTTCCTATAGTAAGTGCAAAAACCTTATTCCATTGGCAAATGATCTTATTTACCTGCTCAAATAAAGTACAAATACACTCATTTTAAGAAATAATTACTTATTTTTGTTCTGTTTTTGTAGTGTTAGCCGACTGATATCCCGCTAAAGCATCGGCCGACTGTCGGAACAGAGAATTACAAGAAGGTGTACGGCTTCTGACTAGAAGAACCTTCAAACTCAAGACGTATTTAGTTTCTGTTGCAATTTAAATGTTAAAGTTTGGTGGGACAAAGAGTAGGAGAATTCTCCTAATATGAGATGAAAAAGACAAACTATTTGGTTTTTGCTTAATTCGCCGTCTTGTCGTTCGAGTAGAAAGTTGAGGGGACAAATTCAATCTACATCAAGGACATCTCCCCAAGCGACACCATCGACGTCCGAGAGGCTTTGAGAAAGATCGGATCCGTCAGAAACTTCCTGCCCCTGCTCAACAAGGTTTAAACCCAAACATGGTACACGTTTGGAATCAATGTTTAAAGGATTTTTAGCGCTTTTACATTTTTTTATTTTTTTTTTACTTGTGTTTTTAGGTTTTTGTTGAGTTCGACTCTGTTTACGACGCCGATCGCCTGGCAATTTGGTGCAGCCTCATGAAAGTGGGCTTTGCTTATTCTGTTGAAAGGCTGAGAATACCGAGAAGCTGCAGGAAAGCACAGCGTAAGGAAATGCTGCTTTACTAAAGTAGTCTGGAACCTTGAAAGGCACATTTAAAAGCTTTAAAAGCTTTTTATAGGATAAAAATACATGGATACCAGTGGAAGGGATGCAGTTTCATGCAGCAGCCAGTAGTGAAACTCAGAAGGAAAAGATGGGAATGTATTTTTTTTTTCAGTCATCTACACTGCAAAAACAGAACTAAAAATAAGTCAAATCTTCTTGAAATGAGTGCATTTGTCTTTGATTTGAGCAGGTAAATAAGATGATTTGCCAATGGAATAAGATTTTTCCACTTAAAATAGGAACGATTCATCTCCATCATCTTATTTCAAGTGCAGGATGTCTAATTATCTTATCTTAGGGGCAAAGATACTCATTCCATTGGCATATAATCTTATTTACTGGCTCAAATCAAGGACGAATAGACTAACTTTAAGAAGATTTTACTTGTTTTTAGATCCGTTTTTGCAGTGTACATGGTTTCATCAGCTTGATTTAAGTTAATAAAAGCAAGAATTGTTGTGTTTTTACGGTTTAAGCACCTTTTAAGGCTTTCATCAAAGGAACTCTTTTCCAAGTCACCTTGACTAACTAGATGAGAAAGAAGGAAGTCATGTTACCCACAGACTGCATGTTGTTCACTGAGAGGTTTTGCAGCATTAGGGTAAAACTGCTCAGTTTATACATAAACTTTCTCCAAACACTGTGCTTTTTCTTTTCTTTTTTTTTTTTTATGGTACAGCACCAAAACAGCCTCTGAACGCGCAGCCGGACTGTGACGAGATCATTGCTGGGGCAGAAATACCAAATGCAAAATACGGCATCCCTCAAGGCACAGCGCCGCCATTTTGGGTGACCATGACCACGATTCCTTATGTTTTCCCAACTGTCTGCCCTTGGTTTAACATCCCAGGTGAGAGAAATGCACAACTTGATATGATACGGTCCATGTAATTGACTTTGATTGACTTTTCATTTTGCTGCTCCTAGATTTCCTGACAATCCGCGGAAAGAAGGACCTTTCGGTGAGCGGCCCGTACACATGAGCATGATTTTTTTTTGTAGATTTGATTACCATTTAGAAGGTATTTTTCCAAAACGGTAAAATAAGCGCACATACGGCTGAAAATTCAGGAGATTTGTTCTTTCTGAGCTTGGATTGTTATTGTACTTGCTGGTATTTACAGGTCCAAAAGGTTTTTTGGATGAAGCTTTGGTATTTTCGTGCTACAACACAAAATTAAGCAAATGGTTCCATTTAATAAACTAGTAGGCTTAATTGCAAAGCTCTGGAATAAATATGCAAATGCATTGCCAAAGTGTGGACATCTGTGATTATTGGGTTGGCCTAATGCTAATGGCCGACTTTCCCCTGCAGCCATGCAAACACAAGCTGGTGTGTCTTTAACCTCCTCTGCGCTAGCATTAGCGCCTATTGTTGCATTCATTTGGTGTGGAGTGCTTTAGCAGGAAGATTACGCTACTATGTCTACTTCTGGATTTCAGTTTTGTAATGCAGTTTTCATCGGCCTGTATGCACCCCCGGAGCGATTTCATGTCGTTTAAAAAGTATTTTACCTACTTTTGCTTAAAAATATTTACCTGTGATCTTGGCTCCATCAACAGATACAACCCCATCCTGGCTCTGCGTACTGCACCGTAATGTTGACAGGTTTACCAGAAGGAAACTACAAGCACAAAGACGTCGCTAAGCTGGTGTGGCGTTATTTCCCCAAGCAGAACCTTCAGACTCTCTACTACAACATCTTGGTCCTACCACTGCAGAGGCGGGTAAGGAATGGGCGGTGCAGACTGGCTCCTGCTTCCACTTAACCACCACTCACACCTGTCCAGTTAGCACAAATGCAGGAAAGCAGTGAGACCTGATGATGTCCGCTGAAAAGCTGCTGGAAGGTGGCACCACCCAATAAATGCGAAAGGATAGCAGACATGGACAATTTTTATGACATCCCTGAAATGGCATCTTAGAATATTAATTGAAAATAAAATTGACCTTTTTTTAAAAACAATCTTTAATTCAGTCAAGGGCTGCTACTAACAACTGTTTTGTTAATCGAGTATTATATCAATTACTCTGGCGATTAATTGAGCAATCGTATAAAAACAATTGCCATACTCAGATATTGCATTTAACTGCTTAAGCTTCATTTTATAATAGAAATGCATGAAAAATAAACAAATAGTTCAATTCAGGGAAAATCATCTTTTAATTGCTTAAAGGCACACAGCCACGGTCTTTGTTTATAAGAAAAAGACAAAAAAACATTTAATCATGATAAAATAAAGTTATATACACCAAGCCTCCATCCTGATAATATTTTGACGGTCCTTTTTGTGGATAGCAATAGACCCAGCACCGGCTGCGTTGACCAGATATAAACAGATGTCGCAACATCTAGCAGAACTATCATAATGCCGGTTTGCTTAATGAGTAAATCACTTGTAAATAATGCCGGACCGAGCCTGACCCTCTAAAATGCCTCGCAGTAAAGCAGCAGCTCGGTGTGATCGAAGACCAACCGTTATTAACAAAATAAACCAATCTACAAAAACTTTTAACAACCTCATATCAGAACATTTACTCACATCAATCAACTCTGCTGTCACATCTGATCCTCAGCACATTTAGCGTCCGCTTCCATGAACACCAACGGTCATACTGTATCCCTAGTGACATTCCAGTCTTTTCCCTCTTGGAATCAAACATTTATCGCACTAATATTTACTGGACTTTTTTTCATTGATTTGCTGTGAGATGCTAACAGCCATTAGCTGCTTTTTTTTTTACCCCTGCTGCTTCTGCGCAATACGTTGTTCCGTTAATATCGTAAATAAACACAAAAGGCTTTATTTATGTGAAGCCAGGAGTGTGGTGCTTTCTTTTTGTGGATGAAGGGCAACCCAAGGTTTTAGCCTTTACTCTGCAGTTATGTGAGTTAATTTGTTGGAGAAACTAGAATACTGCATAACATCTGAGCATACTTGGTGAGATGTGCATTACATTTGATGTTTTCCTTTTGCTCTCTTCATTATTAGGCCTTTGTATTTTTCTGTGACCGGGAGGCATGCTGCAGTTTTGTTTTGGATCATGTGAAAAAGCCAGTTTGTGTCAGGAGCTGCAATCTCACCGTCCACTTCGTCTTACAGGACATTCGTCCTGGACCCAGCGAGGTATGGAAACTGGGAGACAATATGTCTTAGAGTACCGTCTATGCTCTCACCATTTTATCTGTTTCTGTAAAAACGGGGCTTATTTCTGGACCATTAAAATTCAGTTTTATAATTTCTATATTAATATTGGATTAAGGATACTTTGGGAGTATGCAGTAATGCAGTTTGATAGGATTATTTCCCACTTTCTGTCATTTTTCTTTTATAGGAAATCATGTACAGAGCTATGATGAAATGGAGCAACGCTGTAAGTCATTCATCTCTTTGTTTAATCTGCAGTCACAGAGTGAATTACATTAACAAACAGCTGGTTGTTATAGTTTTTTGTTGTTGTTGTTTTAGCATGTTCCAGGGCTGGATTTCTTGGAGAAGCGACTGCTGTGTGTGGAAATCCCTATACTAAATGTGGACCTCATCAAGAGCATAATGAAGGAAATAGCTTTCATCGCTAGCTTTGTCAACTACCTGCCACTCGCTAACAGGGTGAGTTATGAGTCCAAAACTGAGCCTCATCTGTACATCCTAAAGGCATTGCAATTACCACTGACTGCACCTGGGCGGTCTTTAGTAGCCCCTACTTTGATATTGGCTATTTACAGGGTAATTGTAAAGCACATTAGATGTGATTTAGAGCTAATAAGAACAAATGACCAAAAATGCACACCAGCCCCATTACATCAATCTTGTCTTCAAACAGATACATCTTAAAGGGGAAGTAAATGAGAGAATACTTTGGTTACCATACAAAAAGTGACTGGATAACTAATTCAGGGTGGCTAATATGTTGCTTTTCATATACCTGTGAAAGAAAAGATGGATCTGAGAAGAACATCAAAACTTAACCATGTTTTAGTTGGAAGCCTGAAAATCTGCTAAATTTACCATTTGTACTACTACTACAAATGGTAAATTTGCTACTCTATGACCAGGCTAACACACTGTTAGCGATAAGACATTTAGCTAAATGTCTTACTGCTAACAGTGTGTTAGCTAATATGTTTAGCTAACACACTGTTAGCGGTAAGACATTTAGCTAACAGTGTGTTACTTGGCTATGTTAGCTAACACGTTTAGCTAACACACTATTAGCGGTAAGACATTTAGCTAACAGTGTGTTAGCTAACAGGTTTAGCTAACACACTGTTAGCGGTAAGACATTTAGCTAACAGTGTGTTACTTGGCTAGTAGTGTTAGCATTATGAGTTACTAGCTATTTGTTTCTCTGGGTGTTTTTTAATACAAACACTAAGGAAACCTGGTGAGAGTAATAGCTTGCACATGCATTTATGTGTTGAAAAGAGTCAATGAGCAGAAAGTTACTAGAAGAGCAAATAACCTTTATTCTTATCAAAACAGCATCACTCGATTTCATGCATACTTGTTTATACTTGTGTACCAGTTTACTTGGGCATCATGTATTCCACTCTCATCCTCTTTTACACTTGAATTATATTAATGTAGATTAGGCATTCAGTGTATCAATTACCGGTACTTTAGTAGCCCCCTTTTTTTTACTAAAACATTTTGTCTCTTTGTTCTGTAGATATCTGATATAAGTTTACGTGATGATGACGATAAAGGGGAAAAAGAAAACGTTTAATTAGTGTCTAGTAGTTGTTGTAGCTAAATGAATCATGCAGCTGAAAAGTAACAACTCAAACCAAATGCAGCTTGGGAAAAAAAACTATATGTAATATAATTCTTTCAACCTTTCCTGGTCATGGATTGTTGATGGAAAAATATTACTGTTCTGAATTGACAAGAAAAAGTCTTTGGAAGGTGTTCAGTCTGTTCTAACTAGTCAGAGAAATGCTCTATTATCTATAGAACTGGCTACTAGAGATGGCCTTCGAGAGCAACTCCCCAGCGTCTGGAGCATTCCTGTCTGTTCGCCTTTATCTCTGTTTCTCAACCTCTGAAAATAAACAGAGTTTGGCCTTCAACTTTGCTTACTTTTGTGTGGCTATTAGCTTTTATAAAGCAAGACTCAGAGATACATTTTACTCAACAGGATCCAATGCAAACCTAAGGAACAATGGAAGGTGTTGATCATGTATATAAATCCAAAGTTTGTTATCATGGATTATTATTAGTCATTTGATATAAAAATAATCTTTAAGATATTAGTCTGAGAGAACAAAGGTTTTCTTTTTTTTGTGTAGCTTCACTTGTAACAGAAGTCTAAAAAAGCAATATATGGTCGTTAAGCACCATTATTTACTCAGTGAAGCTTTTTTATTATCAAAAATGAAAATTTGAGATAATTTCTTTTAAAATTTTTCAATGTTTTTTCATTTCGTTTTTATTTTATTGACCATTATATCTATGTAAATATCCTATTCCCGAGTACAATCTGACCATATACTGGCAGATTTCTCCAAGTGGAGACAAATAACTTTAAATTGGAGACTGAACTAATAAATTGGAGTCCAAGTCAATCAAATTAAAGAATTACTTTTACAAAATAGTTATATGTTTCAGAAAGACACATACGTTTTATAAATGTCAAGAATTAGCTTGGACAATGTAAACACCCAGCTTACTGCAAATGCATTGCTAAAGCTACTAAACAAATATTTAACACTATTTTTTTTTCTCTTTGAAAAATAAGTTGCACTTAAAATGTGGTATAAAGAGTTTTTAGATGTTTTGATAAAACCTTATTTTCACTGTTTGTCCCCATGTGCCCTCCTAGATTTGCATCGAGATGCTCGAAGCTGGCGGCGTAAAGCAGGTGCTGGACAAAATTGCCTCAATGGAGAATTTGTCGACACACTCAACCTGGTATGTTTTGACTAAATTTGAAAGAAAACAATTAAAAACAATGGAAACACTTAAACAGCTATTTGGGGCTGGTGTGTTCTTATAATTAGTAGAATAACTTGGGACAAACTCAACCATGGCTGCTAGTTTTACTTATAATTTAGCAAAAAGTCGCATCGCTTTTGATTCTCCTGAGCCTCTCCTGCCTTTCCAAAAGGCAAAAACTGATTTTATCTGTGGAGGAGGACAGAGGGGGGGAAAAAAAGACAAAGACTGGAGCTGATTTAAAACACATTTTTATGCATCATTTTCTTTCCAATTCTTAATTGTGCTCTGCTTTGTGCTGGTCTGTCACATAACATTTAAAATAAATGCATTGTGGTTACATGACTAAATGTAAGAAAAAGTTCAAGAGCTGGAACTACTTTTGCAAGGCAAATTAGGTTATTTTAGTCATTTATTTAAGGACTCTTGCCACCTGGTGGTCTTCGTTTTTCCAGCTTGAAGAAACCTGTTTTTTTAACCCTGCAAAAACGGATCTAAAAATAAGTAAAATGTTCTTAAAATTTGTGTTTTTGTCCTTGATTTGAGCAAGTAAATAATATTATCTGCCAATGGAATGAGTATTTTAACCCCTAAAATAAGATAATTAGACATCCTGCACTTGAAATAAGATGATGGAGATGAGTTGTTCCTATTTTAAGTGCAAAAATCTTATTCCATTGGCAAATCATCTTTTTTACCTGCTCAAATCAAGGACAGATACAAAATATTACTAATTTTTAGTTCCGTTTTTGCAGTGTGTGACTCTGTAGATGAAATCTACGGAGCCCAAGAACTGACATGGAGGGGAAGGGATACCACGCGCACACAAAGTACTAATTAGTTTCCACGAAATATTAATTACTAATTTGTTGGCACAATATATTAATTTGTAGGAAGGACACCCTTTTTTTCACCTCTTATTTCAGGTAAGTAAATGATGAGGCGGTATTTGGGAAACGAGAACTTTTAATCTAACAGCAGCGGGACCTTAAAACCACATACTTCCTTCCAAAAGTCCCTTCAATGCAGAAAAGCAGATACTCTCCTTTGAGCTCGTCTCCCTGCCTCTAAGGCTGAGCCGGGCTACCCTCCGGAGGAAGATCGTCTCGGGGCGCTCGTACCCACGGTCTCGTTCTTTCGGTCATGATCCAGACCTCAGGACCATAGGTGATGGTCAGAACGTAGACGGTCCACAACAGACTGGGTCAGTGTCCAAATTACTGCAGACGAAGCCCGTCTGCCCATGACTCGTTTCATCCTACCACCACTTGGTGAACAAGACACCAAGATACTTAAGTTAAACTCCTCCTCCCCCAACTTATTTTGTCATTTTGTGACATTAAGTGAAATATATAAAGCGTATGAATACCTCAAATAGAAAAAAAAAAGTAACAATAATCAGGCATCTAGTATTCTGTCCAAGGCTCAGGTTGAACCGTTGCGCGAAGATGTCAGAGCTGCATCTTCAGGTATTCTCACAGGACTTGTTCAGGATACCCTGTTGGGAAGATTTGCAGCAAACAATTATACTTTAATTGCTTCTCCTGATCAAACAAAGCTCTTCCTTTGATTCCTACTCAAGACCAATACAATGAATTTTATTTATATAGCGCCAGTTGATGAAGCACTTTCCAAAGTCAAATTCAATCAGATATATTTATACAGATTGGGTCAAAAAGTTTCCTCTCTAAGGAAACCCAGCAGGTTGCATCAAGTCTCTCCAAGCAGCATTCACTCCTCCTGAAAGAGCGTAGAGCCACAGTGGACAGTCGTCTGCATTGTTGATGGCTTTGCAGCAATCCCTCATAGTGAGCAAGCAAGAAGCGGGAGCAGAGAGTTGAGCTTCTGTCTGACAGGAGCATTAATAATTAGTTAGGGCTGGGCAAGTTAACGCGTTAATTTTGCGTTAACTCATTAGACTATTGACGGCGATATTTGCTTTAACGCGGGTTAACGCATGTTGCTCACATGCTTTTATTTTGTGAAGGTCTGTTGCTGCGGTGTAGGGGTTTGAATCAGAACAGTAGGTGGTGATAATGCGCCAATAACCTCGCTGTCAGCCAAACCTTGGATTCAGAGGAAGAAGAAAGGTGCTGGCCGGAAAAAAACAAAGCCGACATGCGGAAGGCGGTGTTTCCCGCAGGATTTTGCTTAGGCGAGGCGGTGAGTTGGCGGCCGGAACAAGTTTTGTGCGGAGCAGAGCGAGGTCTGCATCGACGCCGTCTGTGAAGTCGCTTCTCGTTTCAAAGTATCCATGTATTTTTGCCTGTTTTTCCCTGCCATTCACTATATGCACGCGAGAAAGCAACAACAAAAAAACGCGTGTTAACGTCAAATAAACGCAAGCAACACAAGCATATCGAGTTAGCAAGCATTTCAGTTTAAAGTTCTTCCAGCAACAAATATGACAGAAACAAGTTAGTTGTAACCACGGCCAAGTTAAACTTTGGTATTCAACATAAAATGGTAATGCTGCTCCCTGCTGTTACCTCAGAAATTGCCTGTTTTTGGTAGATTTTTTCCCCATAAAGAGAATTCCTGTCAGTGGCAATAATTTAATTTATTATTATTGCTATTTTTTGTTTTACATGTTTAAGTTGAGCTTTACACTAAATATGTGTTACTGATAAGTGCTACAAATGTTACAACACTTCTGTTCATATGGCAGCAGAACATTAAAATAAAAGTGCTCTTTACACTACTTTTGAATTCATTCTTGGAGTTTGTAAATACAATGCGATTAATCGCGATTAATCAGGCAAATTATGCGATTAATCGCGATTAAATATTTTAATCGTTGCCCAGCCCTATAATTAGTGCATGTGTGCTTGACACGACCCTTAGTGAACTGATTAAATCTGTTTGTTTTAGACGGAAACCACAAACTTTGTTGGGTTTTTTTCCGCCGTCCTCTTTCACCAAAAACTGCAGAACAGTTGAGTTGAAAATGGGCCAACCAGAATTTGTAAAGGTTTGTGTTGTTGAATCCGCTTTCTGTTTATGAACCATAGGAAAAGAGCATATTATAACAGCAAAAGGCCTTTTTAATTGTATTAAGCCACGTCACATTATGGAAGAGCCGTCAATATAAAACAGAACGGTTTTAAGACACAGACTAGATCATTTGTGAGTTATCGTTTGAAGCTAGCTTTAGCATCCTTTTATTAACGATGAGCACATGATGGCTGTATTAAAGCTGCAGTCCCCGTGTGCATTTTCAATCGGGAGCAGATCCTTAACTGTGAGGTTGCCGAAATGCCTCCAAACATTTCCAAATCCCACGTCTTCAGCGATGGACAGGAAGTGAAATCTGCGACGGGAAACAAAGCAGAGTTCTCTGTTCCTCCTATCTGCTAAAAGCTCAAACGGATAAAGTTTGCCGTAATAAGGCCATTTGCTACAAGTCTTTCTTTCTCTCCTGCAGCGCTAACTGGCCACAGACACGTTGGGACCCATAGAAAATACAGTTTCCTTTTTTAAATTAGATTTTTTTTCCCCCTGTACCTTACTGTACGTAGGTAGTGTTGCTCCAAAGTGACAACACTGGCACGGCTTCCTTCAAACGGGCTCTTTAATAAACGCAGTGAAAACTACAGGTTACATGACTAAATGTAAAAAAAATAAAGACAAAGCTTTAGAAATAGATACATTTACAGACAGTCAGGTGACACATACTTTAACAAAAGTTACCTCATGACCGCCTGCCACTTCGGAGGTCTTTAACAGATTAATTCTTCGTTGTCC
Organism: Fundulus heteroclitus; assembly: GCF_011125445.2. Lineage (NCBI taxonomy): Eukaryota > Metazoa > Chordata > Actinopteri > Cyprinodontiformes > Fundulidae > Fundulus > Fundulus heteroclitus. The sequence continues at coordinate 27,290,488 of NC_046374.1, forward strand.
ACTCTAAATTAAAATATTAAGTAATTAAAACACCATAACAAATAAATTTACAAAATATTACAAACATAAATACAAATACCTTGACAGCTACAGGAAACACGAGACTGCTACTTGTAGCTCTGTTCCAGACTTCTGCTCCTTCTCTCATATGCAAATCTCGCTGCCTTTCTTACATACGCAAATCTCGCGATAACTTTCAACAAATAGTTTGAAAAGAAATAAAATACAATAATTTTACATAAACCCCAAAATGTGAACCAAACAACTTAAAATATATTATCTGAAATAAACATAAATTTTTTTCCAAGAAATAATCACTTACAGGTAGCTTTCAGTCTTCTGTCCTTAGTTAAAATGTTCACAAAAAAAAAAGTGTCGTTAACACAACCGGTGTTTAGCTGCGACGCCTTCAATTATTAAAAAGAGCCCAGCAGTAAATCTGTAAAACGTTTTAACCAAACTGTAAATGGCATCACTTCAGATTATAATTGCATTAAAAGGAGACTACTTCTCTCTTTATTTATATTTTTTTGTCTGGCCTGTTTTCTACTCAACAGGAGCAAAGTTGGGCGTGTCGAGTGGTGAGTATTTTCCTCTAAGTTCCTTCACGTTTTTGCGTGTTAATTACAGTAGGAAATGTGATGGTTTGTTTTATAATGTGTATGAAATAACCTAAATGAAGCTTTGTTTTATCTTCCTGACTTTTATTCAACTCAGAATTGGGATTATTTGATAAATATGACATTAATCTGAAGAATTGTTAATTTTTTGCAATGACCATCAGCTTAGAACTATTTTTTTCATGCAATTAAAGCTTTAATGCAATGTTATTTATTATTATTCCAGTTTGAAGGGCCTCAGAAAGCGTCTGGAGGAATCTGAGCAGATCACCTTAGATCTTGAAGCGAGCTCCACAGGAGGTGGAGGTAAGCCTAGCCTCATGCAGACGGCGACATCTCTCCTTCCTGCTCAGACCTCTCGTGACGTTGCTCTGTCAGAAACTGCCAAAGCGGCTTCATCAGCTGAGTCCACAGCTTCTAAGCCTGAAGAAGAAGGTGCACCCACGGTTTGCAAACCTGAGACAAAGCCAGTTGAAAGATTTGCTGCACCAGCTGAAGTTCATAAACCCGTAGGAGGAGCTACAGACCTTTCAGGGAAGGGACAAGACGCCAGAGTGTCTGCTGAAGCTCCCAACGCTTCTAAATGTGAAGCAAAGCCGGCAGAAGCTGGTGACCCTCCTGAAGATTTTAAACCCGGGGACAGAGCTGAGAAGAAGCCGGACCACGGCGCGTCTGCTGGACCTGCCGACGTTTCCGCATCCAAAGAGGAGACGGGTGGGAAAGCCGTACGTCCTCACAGCTTGACCGCCCAGGTCAAGTCTTCGGAAGAGGAAAGTGCTCCTCACACGCCTCCTGAATCGGCGGCGCTTTCTGAGAAAAAGGCTGAGGAGACGTCTAGTCTCTCTGCGCCTTCCAGACCAGAAACAGCACGAGCACATCAGCCCTGCAAGAATGACTCGGCTGCAGCAGGTGAGGGTTTACAAAACGCTGAAAATGTTCTCAGACACACATTTCTTCTTACCTTTTAGGGACATTAGAACGTATTTAAATTAATTTCCCTCTCAGTCAGTATAGAACCACCTTTTGTTGCAGTTAGAGATTAGATGCAGAGCATCAGTGAACATAAATTACCAAGTGTTGCACTGATTTGGATTTAGGTCTGGACTTTGACTAGGCCATTCTAAAACATGAACACGCTTGGATTTAGACCACACGTGTCAAACTCGAGGCCCGTGGGCCAAATCCGGCCCGTCAAGGCAATTTATCCGGCCCTCAACAGCCAAAAAAAGGCAAATCATGTCATAAAGTAGAGGCATAAATCCTTTTAAAGTGTATAAAGTAGGTGAAGCTGTGCCTCCTGTAGTGAAAGTAGATTTTTTTTTTTTATTGTGTAGTAACAGCATCTTGCCACTAGATGTCAGTTTTCCCACAACACATTAAAACAACGCAGAAATGTCCAAAAAGGAAAAAAAAGTGACGCATAATGATGAGTTTAAAGTTTAACTCACCCCAATATCAACTTTTTTTTTGGAGATAAACTGTTCAAATTGGGCCTAAGGTGCTACTTTTATGTTAATATGAAATCTTTTTACATTTTTATGTGAACTGGAATGAAATTATGAAATTAAAAGTGTCTATTCAGCTGCAACCGGCCCTTTTTTAATGACTTCATTAAAAAAGGGCATAGATATTGTTATATCTATGTTTGAACACATTTTCAACCATTAAAAAATGACTTCAAAAATCCTTGCATATGATTGGATAAGCCACTTGTCTGTCATCTTTATCAACGTGCTATTTCAACCACTCACACCGAAGCTAACCCGTGACGCTGTGAGAGCGACGCAGGAAAAAAAAAAAAAAAGTAGATCTCGGGCCGACCACGTCGAGGACTAAAGGCCTCCTAACATGGTTCACGCTAACCGCTCCGCCATGGACGCGACCAGGAAAACAAAACTTGCCAAATCCGGTCGGGAGAAGGGCGAAAACATGGTTTCCACCAACAAAAGCCTTCAGAGCCGTTCTCTGATGTTCTTTTAATGAAACAATATTAGGTAGATTGGACAACACGGAAGAAATAGCAGCATCAATGTTAACGCTTGCTTCCTCGATGCGAGCCGCCATTGCTGTCTAAAGATTCTCACGGTCGCTGCTCCACTACGTCACATCTATGAAACTCCAGCCCTGCGTCCTGATTGGCTAGACAATAAAATTGGTTGGAGAAATCACTCTCTATGGGAGAGGTCCCAGATGGATGTGAGTGAAGCTAGGCGGAGCGATATCCATATGGCTAGATTCTGCTTTTTTTTTTTTTTTTTAATTGTTCCCCTAGTTTCAAAGCTTTTTTTCTTGTTTTGCTTGTTCTTTTTTGCATAGAAACACACAAGAATAGGAAGTATTTTACACAATAAACCACAAAAAGTCACTTTAGGTGCAGCAGATTGATCCATTTTCAGCAGAGACGCTTTTTCCTCAGTCAAATGCTTCCTTCTTTTGCTTGGATCTGCTCAGATACCCCGTCTCAAACATCTCCTTGTTCTTTCTTTTAAGATCCTGCGACTGTCGAGGAGACCCAAACGGTTCCGCCTCCAGCCGCTGCGGGCGTCGTTTCGCCTGAGCTGACCTCAGCGGTGAAAACCGAGCCGCCGGCTGCAGAAGCAGCGGCCGACCAGCAGCCCGCCGCTTCTGCTTCCTCGCCGGCTGTCGATGCCTCCCTGACTGTCGGAGAGAAACTGGGGCGTCTGCTGCGCCCAGAACAAATACGTAGGAAATCTGTTTATAACCATGAAACCATTACGCTTCTGTTTTTACGCTGCATCTGTTTTTTTGTTTTTTTTTCTAACTTTCTCTTTTTGCACCCACAGATTACCTTAGGGAAAATGTGATCATGTCAAAAAAGGTAAGGTTTTATTTAACCGGCCATTTCCTCTACGTGTCAACTCGGTGAACAGAGTTTAGAGGGTGATGCCAGGCAGGGCTTTGGCACCAGTCAGAGAAAAATTTTATAATTGACTGTGAAGTTGTAGCAAATAATCTGTGTGTAGGTCTGTTAAACGGTAATTTTTCTTTTTCACCACTTTTTTTCCTGCTACAAATTTTTCCTTTGCCTTTAAAAATAAATGTTTCATTGGAGCAGCAAATCCGAACCTTTATTTGAATAATTTATTCAGCGGACAGTAGAAATTCTCCTTTTTGACGGGTGGCACAGCTTCAGGTACTCTTGCTGTGAAAAGTTGTTATAAACCATGTTTGGTGCAGAGGCGGCCTTTATTCTAGGTCGTTTAAACTCCCTGTTCCTCTCTCAGGCTCTTGTCTCTTTAAGGTAGAACGATGATTTTGTCTGTCTGGACTGATTTGGCATTCACTCCTCCTGAAAGAGCGTAGAGCCACAGTGGACAGTCGTCTGCATTGTTGATGGCTTTGCAGCAATCCCTCATACTGAGCATGCTTGAAGTGACAGTGGAGAGAAAAACTCCCCTTTAACAGGAAGGAAAACCTCCAGCAGAACCAGACTCAGTATGAACGCTCATCTACCTCAATCCACAGGGGGTTAGAGAAGACAGAGCAGAGACACAGAAAGCACAGAAGCACACATTGACCCAGGAGTACTTTCTATGTTAGATTAGATTCAACTTTATTGTAATTACACAGGTACAAGGCAACAAAATGCAGTTTAAGTCTAACCAGAAGTGCAGTAGCAGCAAGTGCAGGATAAACAATGGTTCCATAAGTACAGGACATGGGTTTTTACTGAATAAATATAGAGATGTATACTATTATAGACAGAATTTTACTGATAGATTTCTCCTATGAGTACAATATATAGATAACTAGTATTGTGAACTAAATTTACAGCTCTTTACAGGTGGGTATTACTATAAATAGAGTTTTACAGATATGTACAGATATGTATATATAGATAACTAGTATTGTGAACTAGATTTACAGCTGGATATGTACCAAATATAATATACAGGTGGATATTACTATAGAGTTTTACAGATATGTACAGATATGTATATATAGATAACTAGTATTGTGAACTAAATTTACAGCTGGATATGTACCAAATATAATATACAGGTGGATATTACTATGAGTAGAGTTTTACAGGTATGTACAATAGCATAATATACAGATGGTAATAATGGGTGATCTGCCTCCCCAGGATGATTTCACCCCTAACAGAACGCCAGACCAGGTGTACCTTCTATAAAGAGAAAATAGACAGAACAAAAAGTTAAAAGCTTCCTCTTTGACTGTTTTTTTTAAATCTCTTCTTTTTACCTTGGCTTTTAATGCTCAAGAGGATGTTTGTTTTATGCCTTTTTATTTTAATTCTCTGTTTATTTTCCTGTATTCTTTTAAATCAATATTACTGAGTTTTATTCTGTTTATGTTTGTGTTTTTATACAGCACTTTGGTCTCTGTGTGTTTTTTAAAGTGGTTTATAAATAAAGGTTGGATTGGATTTTGTGTGAACAGTTCTCTGCTGATCAGATTTATGAGGCTTTATCTCTCCTTTTTTGTTCTAGTCTTACTCCCTTTACACGAGGCTAGTATTATTGAGCAACCTGCCAAAGTACCACGATGGCTGCTACACCGAGAACGGCATCGTCAACCTGCTTCACGAGTTTGGATTTTATTACAAAGACACAAACATCTACGTGATTCCTCAGGCGTGCATGGTGAGCCCAGGTGTTGCAGGATGATCCGTAGGCCGACTTAGCAGTCTTGCTAAAAAATCTTTTCTGCTTTTCTTTTCAGGCGTTCGTCCTCATGCCCAGTTTTAGATGTGCCAAACAGGTTTTCATGGCTTCCAAAAACGATTCCTTGACTCTAAATGGATCTAAACTCTCTGTACGGATTATTACCAGCAAGATCTTCATGGAGCCTGTAAGTAGGCTTATTGTACTACGCATCACATACTGTCAAAAAGTGTTAATTTCCTCAGCAAATACAAAGTTTCTTACAGTTGTAAATGTAATATGCACTACAATTTGTCTTTTAAAAGCAAGGCTTTTGGCATTTTTATTTAATTTCATCTTAACTAAGGCCACATCTATCCAAGTTATAGACTGTATGGAATATTTTGTTTTATTCTAAGCAGTGTGAAGACAACAAACAAAAACTTTAAACACATGTTGATGTTGATGAGTAATCATTGCGCCTTGATTCTGCTCTTGTTTCAGTTTGAGTTTTATAAATCTCTGATGGACCTGGTCGGTTTTGTAAGTACCTTCAACCTTTCTTCCTAAGCTCATCCCAGCCTGTGCTGTCATACCGTATTTATTCAGAAAGAGCTTTAAAAAAAGCAAAACCATGTTGACCAAAGTGTTGCACAACAAGGAAAACACTTGGCAAAGATAGAAATGACATTAACAGCTCAATAAAATGTCAGGCTCGGAACGGTCTGTTTTCAGGGCAGATTTCAAGGAAGAAAAAAAAAAAAACCCTTAGTTGTGAGAACTTTATATACAGAGGCAGATCGTTCCAGCGCTTCTGACCCCAACTTAAACACAAACAGAATAACTTTAAAATAACCTTAAATGACTAAAAAAAAGGCTTTAAAAAACCACAGATCAAGACTGAAAACATTACAAAGAAGTCTTGTTGCTTGGAGAGAAACGTCTAGAGGTATTATGGATGTTTTAAAGCTTGCACAACACTAATTATAGTTTTCAAATTCAAAAGTTAAATGTGAGAAGGATGGGGGGGGGGGGACTACACTCTGTCTTTATCATTTTTGTCTAAATTCACAAAGAGCTGCTACTGAGGGCCCTCAGCTGCCCCTAGAGATAGGCATTTCCAAAACCTAAGGTTTTTATTTTGCTTTAGGGCTTTTCTAGTAGATTTAGACGTATAATTGAACTCAGTGTGGTTGTAAAACCCCTTTAGGGACGGAAATTTTACAACGTTTTCTAAAAGGACAACTTATATATATATATATATATATATATATATATATATATATATATATATATATATATATATATATATATATATATATATATATATATATATATATATATATATATGAGAGATAGATACTCACACTTTAGGAAGTATGTTATTTGTAAAGATGCCACTTTATTTCAATTTTTAGGTCTATTAATAAAGGAAAACGTTACTTTTGCAATGGGAGAATGTATACCACCTTGATATTTGTAGAAATTATTAAATTTAAAAAAAGCAAATAATTTGCAACCCATTGAGAAAAAAAATGGATGTAAAAAAAAAAGTGATTCTTTTAGTCTCATTCTGTTTTTAAAATCCAATGCAAGTAATTATAAAAAAGAAACTGCCAGAGTCTGGATTTCTTATTATTATATCTATGTTTGAACACATTTTCAACCCTGACCCCAGAGCACAGGAAAATAATTTGTGTGCAGTTTTTTATGCAGGTAGTTTCAGCTGTTTAGGTTATTTATTTTATTTCCTTTACAACCAAACCGCTCTTTCAGTTGAGAGGCGCAATATAAACATCACCTTAAGGCTTTTTAGAAGTTTTTTTTAATGATTAATCTTGGTCTCACGAAGAATTTGAACAAGTATGTGTTTTAATATCGACTTAGGATATTCTTCTGCACAATATTTAAACGTGATAAACTCATTTAGGCGTTGGAACAAATCCTGCTGTGTTTGTGTTTTGTTTCGTTGAGCAGCCAGTCGCTGACGATGGAATCAGCACCGTCTACATCCAGAACATCTCACCGGCCGAGGTCCGGGATCTCCGGGAGACTCTGACGAAAATCGACTGTGTTAAAAACTTCTTTCCTCTGCTCAACAAGGTGGAAACAAGCACACTCCTATAGGTGTATGTGTTTAAAGTAAAGTGCATAAAGCCAGACTCTGCTGTGCGTTTTGTTGTTCAGGTGTTTATCGAGTTCGAGTCGGCCCGTGACGCCGATCGCATCGGAGTTTGGTACAGCCTCCTGAAACGCTGCCCTGCACACAACATCTACAGGATGAAGCTGCCCCGACACACCAGCACATCTCTGCGTAAGGCTCTCATGTCGGGAAGTCTGCAAATAAAATGTGTTACAATCAAAGTTTATTTCAAAATGATTTCTGACATATAAGTCAGAAATAAGTCAAATGGAGATCGGCTGGTGGCTTTCTCTGCTGGGAAAACACAATGCGTCATTTAAATTAAAAGATGTTAAACCAAAGCAGAGTCTACACTGCAAAAACAGAACTAAAAATAAGTAACATTTTCTTAAAATTTGTGTCTTTTTCCTTGATTTGAGCAGGTAAATAAGATGATCTGCCAATAGAATACGATTTTTGCACTTAAAATAGGAACAATTTATTTCCATCATCTTATTTCAAGTGCAGCATATCTAATTATCTTATTTTAGGGGTCAAAATACTAATTCCATTGGCAGATAATCTTAATTACCTGCTCAAATCTAGGACAAAAACACTAATTTTAAGAACATTTTTCTTATTTTTACATCCGTTTTTGCAGTGTAGTTGCTAAAATGCATCACTTGTAAAAGAAAACAGGTTTTTGAAGCTGAATTCATTAAGTTTCTCTCTTTTTTTTTTTTTTTTTTTTACTTATTTACGTTTTTCTATTAATGACCTGTTAGTAAAATAAACCCAAAGAGATGGGTATCCTTTAACCTGTCTGGTATAAAAGCCATGTTCTTTACCCGTCAGGTCCTGACCAGTAATGAGTCAAGTAGCCAAAAACAGCATTCAAGTAAGAATACACTGCAAAAACAGAACTAAAAATAAGTAAAAAAAAATCCCATGAAATTAGTGCATTTATCTTTGATTTGAGCAGGTAAATAAGATGATCTGCCAATGGAATGAGTATTTTGACCCCTAAAATAAGATAACTAGACATCCTGCACTTGAAATAAAGATGATGGAGATGAGTTGTTCCTGTTTTAAGTGCAAAAATCTTATTTCATTGGCGAATCATCTCATTTATCTGCTCAAATCAAGGACAAATGCACTATTTTCATGGAATTTTTACTTATTTTTAGTTCCGTTTTTGCAATGTACCATTGCTCCAACGTACTTTTTAGCCTGTTAAAAATAATAAGTAGCCAACTGAGAAATTAGTCGAGTGAGACTGAAAAAAGTATTCGGTAAGAATGGCAACCTGTGTGCCGAGTAACTAATCCTAACATCTGATTTATTATTCACAATTGACGTGATCGGACAGACAAAAATATAAAGTTATGTCCAAATTCAGTTATTTTAAAGACTAAGAAAATGCACAAAAAATCAAATAAAATACAAAACAATTTTAGTAGAAGAAACATTATATATTTTATGTCATAAAACTAATGATTTAGGACTTCTGAGACCAAAAAAGATGGATTGAATGCTTTGATAAAAGCGAGGCTAAAGAACGTTGGGAAAGTCGACTCAACGGTTGTTTTGTCTGTACGCAGCGCCGCGGCTAGCGCCGAAGGCTCTGCCAGACAGCAAAGATGTCGCCGCCGGTCCCGTCGTCCCGGCAACAAGCGTTGGCGTCCCGCTGGGCAGCACGCCGCCATTTTCAGTCACCATAACAACCACTCCTTTCATCTTCCCAACTGCGTCTCCCTGGTTCATCATCCCAAGTAGGAAGAGCAAAATAATGGAAATAAAAAGCCTGTGTTGACTTTAATGGATCCCTGAACAAGAGATTTTTTTTATGTTTGTTTGTTTTTGGCTTTCAGATTTTAGCACAATCAAGACTAAAAGGGACTTATGGGTGAGTGTTATTGTTTTGCGCTGCTTTCATTTATCTTACCCCCATACTCTCTAGAAAAACAGAAATGTATTTTTTTGCTTACCTGTGATATTGTGGTTTAGGATAGCTCTTAACTTTGATAAGCAAATAAGCCCAGTTGTTAAATCTAGCTTTTTCTAATTGCGCTTGCTTAGTAAAGTGAAGCCTTACCTTCCTCATGTTGCTCTAGATCAGGGGCTCCCAAACTTTTTTAGCCGCGCACCCCCTTCAGTCTTCCAAACCTGTTTGGCGCACTCACTCAGTTTAATCTTGTAAATAAAGCTTTTGGCCCCAATTAAATTTTCCCTCTACTGACGTACACAACGTGTAGCAAGGAAAGAGATGGAGAGACATTTGTCTTCTCCCAGATCTGTTGCAATTCTCTCGTCTGTTGCTTTTAATTCCCTGGTTTCAGCCAATTGAGCATATTTGCGAGAATGAATGAAGTAGAGGGCACAAGCTGGGTGCGCATATGAAGCACAATGCGTAGAAGAAGATAACATCTTAAATTGAAGCGTAGAACAAGACTTTTTTTTTTTTTCAACTTTATTTATTGAACATTTTGAACATAAGACAGACATTATTGGGACAAATTCAAAGTACCAATACAATCTCGATGTCACAGATCTGTCAACCCCCAATCCACCCTGGCTTCCCACCCCACCCACAGGCCAAAAAAAATAATAATAAAAAAAAAATATATATATATCTGAATAAAAAGTATAAAGAGAAAAACAGATCAAAAAAGGGGTAGACATAAATGTATATAGATAAGTAGAGATCATGTTAGGCATTCAAGTATCCTCAGGGTCAAGAAGATTCAAAGAGTCAAAATACCTAAGAAAAGGGTCCCGTGTAGCCTGAAATAACTTGATGGAGCCTCTAAGAGAAAACCTCAATTACTCTACTTTGAGGTTGTAAAGCACCTCTCGAATCCAGCGGGCATGTGAAGGGGGTTGAGAATCTTTCCAGTTAAGTAAGATCCACCTACGAGCTAAAAGCGTGGTAAATGCTATAGCCCGCTCCATTCCTTTAGGCAAGTTAGAAGCAGGGGGGATGCCAAAGATTGCAGACATTGGATTGGAGACTACCAGAGAACCATATGCTTCAGATAGTGATTTAAAAATCCCTGTCAGAACGAGACTTTTTAAAATAGATTTTGATGTCAATACATTTTATTTTTAATTTTGCAGTTTTGATTTTAATTTTCACAAAGGAAATGTTTATCAACACGTCTTTATTGTGTGGAGAACAAACACTGTCAAACCGCCATTACAGATTTCAGCTGCACCACACTTTGGGAATCCCTGCTCTAGAGCGTGCCATCCATGCCTTCATCACATTTCGCTTGGACTACTGCAGCTCTTCGTATTATGGGCTCAATCAGACGCGTATAACTCCTGTATTGGCTTCACTGCGCTGGCTTCCAGTCAGCTGTAGGATTCGTTTTAAGATTTTTAAATGTTTGAGTGGGTTAGTTCCCCTTTATCTTTCCAAGCTTTTGTCGGTCCATGTTTCAGCTCGTTTAACAAGATCAGGAAATCAGTTGACTTTGTTTGTGCCAAGATCACAGCTGAAAACTGGAGGGGACCGAGCATTTGCTGAATCTCTGGAACTGTCTTCCTTTGAGTGTTTTTAGCATTTGAACATTATCATTTATTATGATATTCTCCTTTTTGTGTTGTGTGTATTTATTTTGTATGTATCTACATATTTATATGTTGTCGCTGTCTGCAGCACTTTGGACAGAGGCATGTGTCCAATTATATAGGCAGTTATATAGCAATTATATAGCACGTCTATTTAACGTGCTATATAAATATAAAAGTTGCTCTGAAACAGGTACTTACAGACTCACTTCCTCACAGAAAACCTCTATTATCTTCTCCTCTCACTTTATACATGTCGTATTAATTAATACTGTATATACTTCATGGTATCCAGGTGTTACTTGATTGTATCTGTAATACTTTATCGGCTGGTTGTGCTGTTCTTTTAACGTCTCTCTTTGCAGGTGAAGAAGCAGACCGAGGATGTTGTATCATTCTCTCCCTTTTATCTCCTCTATTTTTTACAGTTTTTTTCTTCTATCTTCTTGTTTTAGTGTCCACATAACATGAAATATTCCCTGCATAGATTATAAAAAAGCTACTTGCATGTATAAATCAAGTGGAGCACTACGGCGAATATGCTTTATAAATAAAGTTGACATTGTGATGAGGGAACAAAATTCTGTTTTTTCAAAAGAAACAAAAAAAGCTCCATGTGTATCTCTTTGTCATATATTGTTAAAATAAGCTTGTATTTCTGGCCCCCGGGGTCCTGCAGACACCTGCCTCTAAGGGCCCTAAGTCCTCCACCATCATGTTGACGCGTTTACCAGAAGGAAACTACAAACACGAAGACATCGCCAAGCTGGTGTGGAGCTATTTCCGCAAACAGAACCTTCAGACTCTGCTCTACAACATCGTGGTCCTGCCTCTGCAGAGGAGGGTAAGGAGCTGGCAGTGGAGAAGGACACAAACTCTGGTACTCCTCTGTGTTACCATGAATGCATCCTGACTTTTGGGTTTTCTCTCCGTTTTTTTAGGCTTTTGTGCATTTCGCCGACTGGCTATCGTGTTGCAACTTTGTTGGAGATTTCCTGAAGAGTCCAGCGTCCATCAACGACTGCACGCTGTACCTTCACCAAGTCTTACAGGAGATGCCTTCTGGGTTCAGTGAGGTAAGATGTCCTTGTATTCTCCAGATTAAAACGAACGCAAAATGTTGTGCACTGTTATCATTCCCAGGTAAGGATCAGTTATGATTGGGCTCAGATTGAGATATTTTTAGGTACTGGGAGTGTCTAAAGAAACTCCACATACACTGCAAAAACGGAACTAAAAATAAGTAAAATTTTCTTGAAATTTGTGTGTTTGTCCTTGATTTGAGTAGGTAACTAAGATGATCTGCCAATAGAATAAGAATTGTGCACTTAAAATAGGAAGAATTCATCTCCATCATCTTATTTCAAGTGCAGGATGTCTAATTATCTTAATTTAGGGGTCAAAATACTCATTCCATTGTCAAATTATCATATTTACCTGCTCAGATCAAGGACAAAAAAACTATGTTTAAGAACATTTAGCCTATTTTTAGATCCGTTTTTGCAGTGTACCTGTTCCTGGTCTGCCGTCTGTGATTATATTATCTTCTCCTGTGAGCTTCGTCAAGTTTCACCGTATTCAAGCTGAGAAATCTTTGTATTTTCAATTCATAATTTCATATTTCAAGTATTTTATTACTAACGAAGAAGAAAATAAACCTTTCCAGCTTCAAGTTCTAGTTTGTATTGTAGTCGGTATTAGAAATTCTTCTACATTTTTATGAAAGCGAATTAAGAGTCAACATGTGACGTGGACAATGTGTATACAGAGTAGCTGAAACGGTCATCCCTAAATTCTATAATGTTCAAATTAAAGCTCCAAGTTTATGAAGTGGTACAACTTTTTCTTCAAATACTGTTTGCACATGATTTACTAAGACTACAGGGGAATATGTTGCTACCCAAATTACCACCAAGTAAGATCAAAATGTAAAGAAATCGTTAGCTTAGCACTTCAGCGCCACAGTAAAACATCATCAGCATAAAATAGACGGGAGTTTATTGAAGACTGCACCTGTGTGAGTCAGGTATATGTTTAGAAACAGAAACTGAAACTCCTGTCGTGGTTAAAGAAATGCCACTGTTCTGGAAAAAGTTCTTGAAGCATCTGGAAGATCATTGTAGAGTGATTTTAAATGCTACCAATGACAAGGTACGGCGTGTAGTAGTGATAAAGCAATTGTACTGTATTTGAAAGCTATAGTTGGTTATACTATTCAGAATCCCTTTTTGTTATGCTGGTTAAAATCTTCCTTCCACCTTGATAGTAGTTTGTAGTCAATACATTATGTATTCGCAAAAAAGGAGGTTAAAAAATCGATCTGTGAAAGCTGCAGAGCTGTAAAAACTCCAACCCGTTGCTGTCTTTTGGTCAGATGGGCAAGGATGTTGTCAGGTTTTTGGTCCTGCCCTCACCCCCCTCTGTCCCTTAACTTTCGTGGGTATCACCTTATCTATTGGTTGTCCCACCACATGCCAATCACTGCGCACTTCTAGTTATTTTTTTTTTGTTTTTGTTTTTCTTTATTTAGTTTTTTTATATGTATTGGGTTAGCTTAGCGGTTAGCTTAGCGGTTAGCTTTAGTGTTAGCTGCTCATTGTAGCATCCGCTGCTCTCACCGTATACTTAGAACATGGTTGAGTTGCAAGTAGGGGTGGGCGATATGAAGAAAATCTAATATCACGATATCTTTGGGTTATATCACGATACACGATATATATCACGATATGTTCAAATAACCTTGAAAAAGAAATGTTTTTAGCCACATAGTGCCTAAAGTTGCATTGGCATATCTCATATTAACGTGTCAGGTTTTTTTTGTTTGACAATTTATTGCAAAATAAAAATTAATTTAAAATTTTATATTTTAGCCATTTTGTAACCACAGCTGCACATAGAAGCTTTTCACAAATTACAATATTGTCACATTAAAGCTCTTTCGTGATCAACACTGGACCTTAAAAAAAACAGAACATCCCACCGGCCAAAAGGAACACCAAGGAAAAATCGGACACAACATAAACCTGAAATAAAAGGTGCTCTTTTGTGCTTAAGACATATAAATCTGTATAATGAAAATATGACAATCCCAAAAACAAAAGCTTGTATTGTGACTATAAAATCAACTGACCAGTCGCAGCTACATATTCAGAGCATCTCAAAAATATTTCCATTGCTCTTTAGGTGCTGGAAAATTTTAAACAAACGTTTTTGTTTTTTTTCGGTCATATGGGATTTAGCAAAAGAAGACGCCAGTTTCAACAGTTTTACGGCTGGTTTAATTCAAGTTTCTTTCGGTGTTTGGTGAAAATTTGCACCCGATGGTCGCGATAAAGCCATTTTCAATATCGCGCCGAGGAAAACTCGAGATACATCGAGTATATTCGATATATCGCCCACCCCTAGTTGCAAGAAGCGAACTGCATACACGTTTATGAGAAGAAGAGGAAGGCCTCGTGGAAAGAAATAAGACCGGAGTAGATTTGGGAGATTTATTTAACGCAACCCTAACCCCTGAGGAGCGGAGGACTGACGTAAGATGGTCTGGCGCATGCGCAGTTATTGAAAAAGGGACTTGGAGTAACTTCTGGAAAACAAGCCGACTCTACCTTCAAGACTGAGACTCTTTTATTAGTGAATATTAATCAGCTGGAACAGAGCATTTTTCTGAGAAACTCAAGTTTGTATTTTCTAACTCATTAATGTCTTATATTGTCATGATTTGCAGTCTGTCAGAATATGGGATAAAGCATAGAAAATCTACTGGAAACATTACAGAGTTTTATTGTTTGTGTTTTGCAGGATATTATGTACAGAAATATGATGAAATGGAGCAATGCTGTAAGTAACCAGTCATTCATCAACATTTTAATTTTTAGAAAACATTAAAATTTCTTTTTAACCTGTTTTTAATCCACATGGCCCATTGTTTTCCAGCACGTTCCAGAGCTCGAGTCTCTAGAGGAGCGACTGCTGATCGTGGTGGTTTCTGAGATTTCTGTGTACCTCATTATTAACATCATGAAGGCGGTGACGTCCATCGCGCCGATTGTCAGCTTTCTTCCACTCGCCAGCAGAGTACGACAACACAAACGCCTCAAGCTTCACTTTGATCATGTCTCAGGATCACACTGATTTAAAATACAAACCACAGGGAAAAGTTGATTGTAGTCTGCTGCTTGGCCACTGGGTGTCTCCAAATCCAACCGAGCATTTCTGATAATTTTCCCAGTTTACAAATTTATGCATTAGGCAATAAATATAGATTAGGAGCTTCCCTTTATCAACTAGACATACTAGATACTTTAACGGTATAAGGCAATCAAAATGAAAAAGATCATAAGCATTTTTTACTTTTTTTTTAATGTTTTGTATTTTATTTATATAATTAAAACTGATTTCCTGTTTATGTTAACATGAATTTGTTTGTGTGTCAGATATGCATTGAGATGGTAGATTCAAGCGGCGTAACGCGAGTGGTAGAGAATATTTCACATGCGTCTAACCTAGAAGTTTGGTATGTATTGTGGCTTCGGGTAAAAACTTGCTTTAAATTAGTTGTTTTTAGCAGTTTTCTTGGATCGTTTTGAGTCTTAATTGATGTTTTTTTTTCTCCCCTGCACAGGACAAAAGTTCAATGCGTTGAATCGTGAGTATTTTACTTCCTACACATCACTTTTGAACAATTTCCAATTTCTATCTCAACGTCATTGACGTTGTAACTAGTGTAACTATAGTATAACTATAGTTATACTAGTAACAATAGTGTAACTATTAGAGTAACTATTAGAGTAACGACTGCAACCATGCACCATAGCTGCAACAATAACTGTAATAACTTATGTGCAATAAGCTATTTAAACAAGGTGCTATAATCCGTGCATTAAGCCTGTGCAATAATCCTGTATAAACTGTATAAACTGTGCAATAAGCCTGTGCAATAGTCCTGTATAAACTGTATAATAACATATGTGCAATAACATATTTATACATAGGAGTGTACAGAATTGTATATTGTATATAGCTGTATAACTGTATCTAACTGATTCTACTTACCTACTTTGACACCTTCTTCTGACTTTTGACTTGATCCGATGGGACAAGTGAATTTCTCCACTGTGAGATCAATAAAGCTTATCTTATCTTATCTTATCTTGACCGATTCATCAAAGAATTGGTAAATTTTCAAATTATCCTTGTTTGATTTCAGGGCGAAAAGCCTGAAACAGCACATCAACGACTGCACAAATCTCAAGATAAACCTTGAAGAGGACATGAAGGACATCTGGACTAAGACTCCAGCTGCAAAGAGTAAACCACAGCTTCCTCCTGCTGATGTTGCTGATACAAACACACAACCTGGTCTCCAAGGATCTGCAGAAATGTCTGACATCGCCGTTGCAGACAAAGAAGTAGACTCGGCAACGAAAACAAACCAGGCTTCAAAGGAGAATGTGTCTGAAGCAGAAGTTAAGATTGTAGAAAAGACAGAAAAAAATGAAGCAGAGAAGAAAATTGAGCCGTCCAAATCTACTGTTTTAGAAAAGCAAGTCTGTATCTCTGAGCTGGTTCAGGAATCTGCAAAAACTACACAGAGAGGAATTGAACCAGTGCCTGAAAAGAAAGGAGAGGCACAAACAGTTAAAGATAATATTCAGCCGCATGTAAGCAAAAATGCCAAAACACCGGAGCTGAAGGACACGAGACAAACTGATCAGATTGAGGCCAAAGGTTCTGCTGAAGCCAAAGAAGAAGAAGTGAAACCCAGCAGTAATCCGCTGCTAACCCACACGGTGAAGACTGCACCGCATAAACCTTTGACTGATCCAGCTCAGGAAGTACAGACCACATTAAAAACCCACAAACCCACACCAGAGGTCCAGAAAGACAAGAAACCAAACCCAGACCCGTCTTCAGTCAAAAGGGACGCGTCACAAAAGCCGCAGCCAACTGCAGGAGCCCCAGGTAGTTTTGGATGCAATATTTGTTCACTAGATTAAAATACAGCTTGTTTTAAACTTATCCGAAATTCAATGCAAGACGCCCGTTGAACCTTAGGAGGGCGCCACACTGACGGTTTTACACACAAAAAGCAGGATTTCAACAAATATGCAGTAAATTTATTATTTTATTAAGTATTTTAATGCCTTCTCGATGTACTCCTTTTTCAGAAGAGTTGTGGAAAAAATATTTTGTTTTTAGAACACGTCAAGTATAGTAACTCAATACGTTTTTTTTTTAAACTACAGAGCTACCT
This sequence comes from Fundulus heteroclitus, assembly GCF_011125445.2. Taxonomy (NCBI): domain Eukaryota; kingdom Metazoa; phylum Chordata; class Actinopteri; order Cyprinodontiformes; family Fundulidae; genus Fundulus; species Fundulus heteroclitus. The sequence continues at coordinate 27,307,687 of NC_046374.1, forward strand.
AACCACCCTGGAAACCTGAACCATCAAGTGATAAACTATTAAACACTACAATAGAAACAAATTTCAGAAAATAAAGATTCATAAAGTAATTTATTGAAAATCTTTTAAGTAAAGAACCATCTTGTTAAAATGGTATAACCTTAAAAAAAAAGGCAATGGTTGTTGCCCCAGTCCCTTGTCATCAGTCCACCTCTGTGAAGCTCCTCTAACTGGTTGTGGACTTTGCGCCACAAAACTATTAAAGCTACTATTATCCCTCTTTTGTTCATGTTTTCCAGCCATACTTTTTCCTTCCACCAAACTTTCCATTAATGCTTGGGTACAACACTCGTTTTGTAGCTTACGCTCTTCGTGGAGGCTTGTTATTGCTTTTTATAGTCTTCAGATTTTCTGAAAAAATGAATTTTGTGCTTTTGATTAGCTGTGAGCCATAATCATGAAGTACTTTATACATCTTTCTTTGTGTTGAATAAATATATTAAATGTGTTTTACCTTTTTACACCTTTAGATTCAGTTACCAACTTAAATTAACTTGATAATATTGTCATTAATTAATATCCTCCTATATATAAATCTAGCTGTGAAATTCATATTGTGTAACGATTCATAAACAGATTTTTTTTTCTTTTTGTGTTGGTGCCAAACCGTTAAATTGGATTTCACAATGTGATTTTTGTGCTAAAGGCCACACACTGATATGTTTAATTAGAAATCTTGGGATTTGAGTTTGTTGGTTGTAGCTTTTGTAGCTATTTCAGATCAACAACGGATCAGTAAAACTTAAAAAATGAACGTAGATGTTGATCAGTATTTCAGCTATCGATCATTCAGAAACAGAATTCGGTAGATATTACAGATTTTAGGCTTATGTGAAATTGCAACAATTATTACAACGGTTAGTTTATTTAAAATTACAGTGAAAGTAGTAAAAATCCCAAAGATTAACCGTGCTGTTTTAAAAAGGCAGTATTTAAATAGAGTTTTTACAGAACAGATAGAAATCCTTTGCTTCAAGACAAAGCGGACGGCCTTTAGGAATGAAACGGTTGCTCCAGGCTCTTCCAATTGTCTTTTTTTTTTATTTCCCCAGCTGCTGTAGCAGTGAGATCAGCATCTAAGGTCAAACTTCCTGACGCTGGTAATTCCTGTTTAACTCCTGGAGACCAGATAGAAAATCATCTGAACGCGACAACAGAATTCAGTAAGAATGCAGCGACGCCTGTTGAATGTTTCCTGTTCTGACTTTTTATTAATCTCTGACTATTGTTAACAGACTGGGTCTCTGTGGATGCCTCCTCGTCAGCAGTAAGTATAATCTTAACAAGTTCAGGTTTGTTATGACTTTCTTTTTAAAGTGGATTTTTACAGGATTGGTAGGTTTTTATCGGAACAAACTAAAAGCGTCTCTCAGATTGGAAATGTACAACCAAAAAGTGACCGACCAAAATATATAAAGTTAAACCTGCAGATTATGCTGCTTTAGGCTCGTAATTATAATCACCTCCATGAATTTATTCATCTCAGGTCAAGACGTGTTAGAAAATAGCCTAAAATAATGAAACGTAGCTCACAGTTAACCTGAGGGAGGAAATTATGAACTTCAAACGTGCAACATAACGGCCATTTGTGACTGAATTAGGGATAGCAAAGCCTTTAGCTCACATTATGAATGTAGGTGTAAGCTTCATTACGATACCATGTTATATTGATTTGTCTGGGTGACGGTACGATATTTACAGATTATAACAAAGTCCGTTGTGATTTAAAATTATAAATAATTATATATGATGCAAAATCATCTGCCATGTAACAGCATTATTCATGTTGATATTAATATTTTATTTCTAAGCTCTTAAATGTATCAGGCATTTAAATCAATAATACAATTATAAAGATTTGATAATAATAATAATAATAATAATAATAATTTTTAAAAAATCACATTTTCACTTTAATCTCATGCTTTATGAATTTCAAATCAAAGGTGTAAAAATGGCGAAATGACCGATAATGTCATTTTGGATTGATGTAATTGGATCATTCAGCATTTAATCAATATATTGATGTGGATCAATGTATTGTTGCACCCATAATTATGAAGACTTTTGTGGGGATCTGTCCATTGAGGTTCAGGAGGTCTGGTCAAAATGTTGCCTGAAAACAGTAGCATGATTTCAGGTTTGATCGTTTTAAGTTGTGCTCCAATTCTGACCAGCATTTTACCCTCTGATGCTCACTGAGATTATTGCACTCCCATTTCTCCAGACAACTATGTCAGCAGATTAATTTATATAAGTAGTTATATAAAGCATAGCAATAGTGAATGGAAGCAGCCGGATGGCTCACTTTTTTAATAAACAATCACGTAGTTATACACGTTGTCTAACGGCACTACAGTAATTAAGCTGGTACGGCAATATTTTGAGAATCTCGTTCACAGCACCCAAACCCTAAAAGTCCATCAGCAAACATGAATTTTCTCAGAACATGTTTGATTGACCCAAAAAAACTCTTTAAACTAATGTTTCAGATGTGGAGGCTGAAATGGAAGTCAAACTACAGCTATATGCTTGGGTCATTCATTCGGCTCAGACACCAAGAAAAACCTCACAGCAGCTAATTTGTGGCTGCATTCGTAGATTAAATGGGTTTTATTTATGTGAAATTACTTAATTTGTATAATTTCTAATTGCTGTGATAACATTTGCATGTTGAACATTTTGAACACATGATTAAATTATGCCAATGGGAACCACAGGTTCAGCTGTCACGTTTATAATTCACGTACTGGGTGACGAAAAACGTGTCCAGAATTTCCCCTAATTGTCAGTTTTTCCTAATTCATACCATCCTTCTCACGGTTTGTCTCCAGTTTCTTTCACTTGATGTGATTCTGGTTATATCAAACCTGCCAGCGTTCCGTGACGGCTGCTACACTGAAGCCGACGTCATCGCTCTGCTCCAGAACCTCGGCGTTCACTGTGAAAAGGACAAAATCTTCATCATTCCTCAGTCTCTCGTTGTACGTGCCATGTTTATTTTTCAGTCTGACCTGATGTTTTATTATTTAAAAAAAAATTTGGTGGAAAACTTGGAAATATTAATAAATGCTTTTTGTTCTTCTTTCAGGCTTTTGTGTTTTCTCCGAACATGAAGGAGGTGCAAGAATTGATGTTGGCCAAAAAGGACGTCGTCTTCAAAGACTCAAAGCTCTGTTTTGGTGTCATAGAAGAAAATAAACCCTCGAATTTAGTACGTGTGTCTGAAATGCAGATTTTAAATTAGTTGTATATTACTAAAAAAAAAAAAAAAAAAAAAGCTTTGCATTGATGTGCTTGAATTTTAAAAAATAAGTTAAATTGATCTCCAGGACGTTTGACATAAACCAACCTGACTGTTTAGTTCTATGAACCTAATTATGTTTGTAGGTAAGAGTCTGACTTTATTTCCTCTTTAGTTTTTTCAGTTTCGGGTTTATAAATTCCTGATGAGTTTCGCCACATTTGTAAGTATCTCTCACACATCTCACTGATTTATTCCCTAATTTCTTTCATTGCAAACTTGAAAATTGGGCAAGAAGGGGTTTTCCATTATGTCCTTATTGAGTCCACTAGTACTACTACTTTATTTATAAAGCACTTTAAAACAACAGCAGCTGTGACAAATTGTTGTACAGACAACCCATCCATCCATCCATTTTCCAAACCGCTTCTCCCTCATGGGGTCGCGGGGGGTGCTGGTGCCTATCTCCAGCATTCACTGGGCGAGAGGCAGGGTACACCCTGGACAGGTCGCCAGTCTGTCGCAGGGCTGTACAGACAACATTTAAAATAAAAAAAACTGACCAAAGATTACAATAGAAATATAAAAAGTAATAATAATAATAATAATAATTATTATTATTATTATTATTATTATTATTATTATTATTATTATTGAACTTTATTGATCTCACAATGGAGAAATTCACTTCTGCATCTTAACCCATCCCCTTGGGGAGCAGTGGGCTGCCACTGTGCGGCGCCTGGGGAGCAATTGGGGGTTAAGGGTCTTGCTCAGGGACCCAGAATGGCAGCTTGTGGGAGTTAAACTCAGAACCTCTGGGACCGAAGCTCTGTGCTCTAACCACTAGGCCACCACTCCCCCAATAAGAGCAAAAAACTCAACATGTGTTGAAACCCAAGGAATAAAAATGTGTCTTAAGGCGAGTTTTAAAAGTGGATAATAAAGGGGAACTTTAAATATGACAAAGCACTCCATAACTTAGGAGCAGCATCACTAGAAGCTTTGTCTCCTCTGAGTTTAAGTTTAGACCTCGGTACTTCCAGCTACTCCTGGAGGTACCGCTTTAGCCAAAGCGGAAGTGCGTCAGCAGTCGCCATGATAAGTGCTGTCTGAATAGTGCAGTCAGTAAGGAAGGAAGTAGGAAATGTAGACTGTATGCTTCCTCCTGCAGCTAGTTCTCCCTAGGAAGCCTGGAACATCCTGCGCTTAGAAACCTAAAGGTCTCCTACAATCTTTTGCATGACATGATGAATGAGCACAACCCATCTCACTGAAATCAACGAAAATGTCCAGAGAGAAGAGATTACGCACTTTGTAGTTCATTTTGGGAAGGCTGCAGATCCAGATTTGACTCACATCATCCATATGAGTCTCCGTCATGTAATGACGTCAGAGTTCAAGGCTATCTGGAATCAGCACAGCTGTCTGAAGCTCCTTCCTCCCCACAATAGTCACTGTTGACCTCATGAAAGGCGAAGGAACAGGAGCTAGAAGCTAGAGCTAGCTAAGGGTGTTCGGATGGCGCTTTACTCCACCCAGTCTCATACTTAAAAATTGTGTTGAGAGGAGGCGGTGCCCTGCGGACCAGGAAACGTGCGTGAGGTGATGGCTGGGCGTGGTCTGGGCTACTAGTAAAAGCTAAATAAATGCTAATCAAACTAAGTGAATGCTAAGCTAACAAATCGCTAACCTGAAAAATCGATTGGAACGGGAAAACTCGCCGTTCAAACTCCATCTCGCTACTAAAGCACAAGAAGGAGCTATTTTTATACGCCACAGCAGCAGAGCTACTGACCTCAGCTTCTCCTTTTCAAAGTTTTGAATCAATAGCAAAACTGAAATTCAATCCAAGACGCCTGTTGAACCTTAGGAGGGCGCCACACTGATAGTTTTAGACACAGAAGCAGGATTTCAACAAATATGCTGTAAATTGGTAAAACAATGACCAGGATATGTAGACTTTACGATAAGACAACAACGTTAACAATTTATTAGCAAAAAAAAAAGTTTATTTGGGGGAGTTACACTTTAAAGAGGAGCTCGTCTTTGTTTGTTTTCCACAAAACCTCTTATAAAAGAGGCTAATATCTGTACGCCATTACACTGTTTCTGCCATATTAATTCCTGGTTTTGTTAATTTACGGCAATAAAACAATAACTTTTTTTTGTTGATCTGCTCTCACTGCATCAACAGAAAAGCTGTTATCCACAAAGAGCAGTTTACATCCAGGACATCTCCGTGAATGAAGCCAGAAGTCTGAAAACTGAAATGCGAAGGGTTGGCAGTATGATAAACTACCTGCCTCTGCTCAACAAGGTAAAAAACACTCAGCGACGCACTCAGGGTTACAGACATTCGGGTGAAAACGTGACACCCTGTCCTTTTGACGTTGCAGGTTTTTGTTGAATTTCAATCCATGTGTGATTGTGATCGGGTTGGAGTCTGGCACGGCTTCCTCAAGCATCGGCGCTCCCACACAGTTTACCGGCTGGGTGTGCCGGAAGCCTCTGCAACATCAAAGCGTGAGTCTCAACACTACGGAGCCCGGGAGAGCTCACTTTAAGTGATATTTTTTTTCAGGTCGTGATAATTAGTGAGCACGTTTTCATTTAATTGAGCACACGATTTATTCAAGCACACGTTTTAATTATTCGTGGGTGCGTTTTGGCAGCTCGAGATCTCAAATATACTATAACGTGCTCATGTTTACATGTGTCAAGACAATGTTGAGTGCACGTTTTACATATTGTGGCCACGTTTAAGTAGATTGTGCACACAATGTTCTATAACCATGTTCACTAAATTGTGCTCTCGTTTTAATAAATTGTGCCCTCGTTTAATAAATTGTGCCCTCGTTTCACTATGCTTAAAATGAGAGCTCAATTTAGTAAAATAAGCTCACACTATAGTAAAACGAGAGCACAGTATAGTAAATTGTGCACACGATTTAGTAAAACGAGCGCACATTCTCTCAACATGCAAAACATTTTGCGATGACCCCTCTAGGGCTCCGTACAACACACAGAGGAAGCCTCCGTCACACAAAACGAGCCATTAATTGCTCAAAGGTTACAGAAACGCAAAGATATTTGAGATAACTTAAAAATGGTCATGGTACAGTAATTTCAAACAAGCAGATGTCTAATAAAACTGTTGACTATTTTTTTTATGAACTACCAAAGTCTGGAGAGGCTGAAATTATTAGGTACCGTATTTTTTGGACTATAAGGCACACTTAAAATCCTTAAACGTTCTCAAAAATTGATGGTGCGCTTAAATATGACTAGCGTTGTGCTTATTGACCGAATTTATGTGGCACAATGCGCTCATAAATCTGTTAAAATGTGTAAGTATGACTTTGGTTAGCAACGAAGCTGCTCCACTTAATGGATATTTGGAGCATTACGTTACCATGTGTCACTACCTGATAGGACCCCTGAGCTGTCTACAAGACTGCCTGACTGTAATGTCTAAACTAGAAGTGCATTCATGTAAAGCAGCCTGGAGTACGTGCTAGCAACAATAAACCTAGTAAGTTAATTAAATATAAAAGTTATATTAATTTTGGCCTTATGTTAGAAACAGGGCAGTGTAGTCCAGCTACTCTGTCCTCCTGACAGAGACGGATAGAGAGCTGTGGATGTGAAGGAGTGATATTACACATTCTGGAAGAACATTTGGTGCGCCTTTATAATCTGGTGTGTCTTATATGTGGACAAAGACGCACATAGACGCGTTAATTCACGGTGCGCCTTACGGTCCAAACAATACGGTTGCACCTCTTCAATTGCCTGTGCAGCGGACAGGGTGTTCATCAGTGTTCAGAAATTAGTTTATCTAAGAATCCTGACTATAAATACTCCATCGCTAAAGCCTAAATTCCTGGAGTGGAAGAGCAGAGATAATTATTTCCACTGGGTTGGGCGCCGGGATGCTTTACTCGATACCGTTTGCAAAGATTTTGTAGGCTGAGGTTGGTCCTAATAAAGATCTGAAGAATAGAATAGAATAGAACGTGATGGCATTTTAATGTTATGTTTAACGCAAGAAACAATTAGTGGGCAATGAAGCATCAATTTAGAAAGGATAAAAGTTGTGCTCATATCATGTACCTTTGATTCAGCAATGTAAAACTGCAGTATTTGTAGAGTGTAAACAAGGTTCTGGGCCTGTTTTTTTTTTTGCAGCACCGCTCATAACAAGTAAAAAACTTAATGCTCTAACTGAAACTAAGGCGGTGCGCCTTACGGTCCAAACAAACAACAACAACACACCAAAGCTTTAAAGCTTTGGTGTGATCAGCTCAGAGTGATCAATCCTGCATGTAGGGGCTTCAGTCGAATACACAGCCTTACAGATTTAGAGAATTTTGAAGGTGTTCAACATTAAAAAAAATTACATGTTTAACATGTTTAAGCCAAAATCTTGTGAAATTCTGCAACAAAATATGTAGGAGGACTCTTTGTCATTGCTTATTTGGGGTAAAAGAAATCATCTCTGCAGACTTTTCTAGGTCCTTTTGCATGGATGGATTGGTGTAAATGAATTAAAATTAAGCTTTCAAAGTGTTTAAGAGGTCCAGTAAAGCTCAGCTAATGGTTAAAAAGTAAGATGAATAAATGTAGGAAAACGGATCCAACAACTTATGTGCATGCTTAAATTTCTTCTTTTTTTCCTGCAGCGCCGAGGATGCCAGCGCTGGCTCTCCCGAGCAATTCGTTGATCGTGGCGAAGGCAGGCGTCCCAAAGGAGAACGCCGTTCCTCTTGGCAGCAAAGCACCGTTCTGGGTTACAATGACAACTAAACCCTTTTTGTTCCCTACTGCGTCGCCTTGGTTCAACATCCCAGGTGAGGAGAATTCAGACAAACCCGCAACAGGTTAACTCGCCGTGACCGGGAGGCCTTTATACCCGATATCTTTGTTCTTCTTCACTGCTCTGATCACAAGCTGTCAGCTTTGAAGGGAGCTTTAAATTAGCTTTCAGGCCTCATTAATAGAAACTCAGTAGGGTAAGTAATAAAACAAAAAATACATAAAATCAGTGATTTAGGATCTTATCTCTACTTCTCATCATCATAACGTAGTTTACTCCCATCAGCCTCTCATAGCTTTCCTCTGTTTTTGGCTTTTTTCCCCACACTTAACTGTTTCAAATCATCCAGCAAAATTTCATATCAGAAAAGACGACCTGAGTAAATGCAAAGAGCAGTCTGTAAATTATTTATTTTATATGTGTGTGTGTGTGTGTGGGGGGGGGGGGGGGGGGTTGGGGGTCGTTTGTGAGTAACTGGTTGTGTCATCATTTGCAGCAACAAGTGCAATCCAGCATTTATTATAACTGGGCCAAGATTCTTCCACAGTAAATGGTTTTAACTGTGCAACTTTTTTCTCCCAAGGCTTTTTTAAAGTTCTGCTAAAACATAAAAGATGGATTTCAAACACGGACTTTGACTAGGCCACTCCACATCCTTAAAATATTTTGTGAGCCGTTCAAGAGGGGATGTGTTTTGGATCATCTGCTGCTTAGCCAACGTGCAAATATGTCTCTTTATGAAATATAACTAAATATATATACCCTTTCTAAGAGAGAGCGGCTGCTGGACGCATCCGATATTAGTGGTTAGCATGGTTAGCATCATGAGCACTGCAAAAAGGGAACTAAAAGTAAGTAACATTTTCTTGAAATTAGTATATTTTTCCTTGATTTGAACAGCTAAATAAGACTATTTGCCAATGGAATGAGAATTTCTATCCTTAAAATAAGATAATTAGACATTCTGCACTTGAAATAAGATGAGGGAGATGAATTGTTCTTATTTTAAGTGCGAAAAGCTTATTCCATTGGCAAATAGTCTGATTTACCAGCTCAAATCAATGAAAAATACACTCATTTCATGAAGAATTTACCTACTTTTAGTTCCCTTTTTGCAGTGAGGGCGTAAATCTGTACCTCAAAATATAAAGAGTTTGATATTGGTTTTAGATATTATCATGAAAATGTGAGTGTTTCACAGATTTAAACAAATGTAATTTTATGTGACAATGTTTCTTTTTAATAAAACATTGTATCAGGAGTAAAATGGTAACATTTTATTTTTCACTCCTAGCTTACTGGCAACACTCCTCAATGGAAAACATACGGGTAAGGGACTTTTTCACTCACGTTTTCTTCTAGTTGTTATGATGGTAATTTAACATTGTAAGAAGTTTAATCTGCAGAAGGTTTTTGTCTTATTTGTTTTTCTGCCTAATCGTTTTATTTATTTTTTTACATTGTTGCCTGTAGAAATGTATGCTGGAAGGTTTCATGCGGCCAACAATCATGCTGACGGGTTTGCCGATGGAGGCCTACACACACGAGGACGTGGCGGCGCTAGTGTGGAAATATCTTCCCGCGCACAGTCTTCACACGCTCCTCTACAACGTTATGGTTTTACCGCTGCAGAGGAGGGTAAAAACTCGCCGACGTTCGTTGTCTGTAAAAATCCTTTACCCCTGAGAGTTTTTTTTTTTTTTTTTTTTAAGGCTAAGCCAGCTTGAAATGACCCTCTTACCTTTTCGCTTCCAGGCCTTTGTGTGTTTCAGCGGCTGGGAGGCTTGCTCCAGTTTTTTTCAAGATCACCTCACAAAGCCCATTGTCTTCAAAGGCTCCACTTGCTATGCCTATTTAGTGCGGGAGAATATCCACCCTGCAGATGATGAGGTATGAAAATAAGCGGCCGGACGGGTGATTGGATTAGCTGGAAGGCTAATTAACAACAGATCCTCTCGCTATTGGCTGTCCTAAAACTGGCCAGATGACATCACCTAATTAGCATATTTGTTCATTAACTTGTGATTACACTGCAAAAATGGATCTAAAAATAAGTAAAATTTTCTTAAAGTTAGTGTATTTATCCTTAATTTGAGTAGGTAAAATAGATTATCTGCCAATGGAATGAGTATTTTGACCCCTAAAATAAGATAATTAGACATCCTGCACTTGAAATAAGAAGATGGAGATGAATTGTTCCTATTTTAAGTGCAAAAATCTTATTCCATTGGCAAATAGTCTTATTTACCTGCTCAAAACAAGGACAAATACACTAATTTTAAGAATATTTTACTTATTCTAGTTCTGTTTTTGCAGTGTAGGGATGAGTATCGTTAAGGATTTATCGATACTTTTAACAATACTTCTTATCGGTTCGGTGTTTTATCTGTACCGTAATCGATACTTATTTTTTAATGAAACAAAAAGGTTAAAAAAAATAATAAATCTTGGTCACTGACTGGGTTTATTTTTTAAACATTTTGGAACAAAAGCAAACAAAATAAAAGTACAAAATATTTTTTTTTATAAACATAGAGCAATAAAAACATATAAATAACTTTATGTGTAAACAAAAGGCCAAAACACTACATGTTAAATAAAAAACATGTTGTTGGAGAGAGGAATAGCAACACTGACAAGACAGAAAGTGAATTAAAACACTCTGAATATGCTTCATAAAAGAATTATATACAATATTATCAAGTATTAAATAATATTTTGCCTGAATCCAAACTACATTTATACATTTTTTTATGTTAGCAATTTTAACCAGAAGATAGCAGAGTCACCCACAATGGATGAGCTAAATAAATGAGAGGCTGGGTGTGAATCCGTTACACGTCATTTAAGTGCAACAGTTTTAGATGAGGGAAAAAAAGATAATTACTCAATAAAGAATACATTTATAATATATTGAGATCATCAGATTTGACTTTCACAAGTGGAGCAGTACTGCTTTTGCCATAGTTCTCCGCTTGATTTATGAATGTGAATAGTTTTATTATGATTCATGCAGGGAATATCTCAAATGATACGGACACTACAATGGGAAAGTAGGAGAGGAAAGGAAGAACAAGAAGAAAAAAAGAAAAGGTGAAAGAAAGAGGAGATAAAAGGAAGAGAATGATAAAACAATTATTGAAAAAAACATGTACTTCGTTTAATTGAAAATATGCAGTTCCTATATTGTCCACGAGTGGCGCTGTGTTTTAATTAGCAGATTAAGCTTCAGGTGTGGAAAAATTTAAATAATGTCTTAATTTTTATCTGTTAATCTGATGTATTTTGTCATGTAGGACAGTGTTTTTAAGTTCCAAAAAATGTGAATAAATGTTTTTCAACATTGTATAATCACTGTGATCAGTTCTTATGCATAATGCACAAGTAAATGTTTAACTGAGTAAAAGTGTTGTTGAAATTGCACATGCTTTTCTTAAAAACGCTGAGGTTATTGATAATATATTGTGTAAAAGTGAAATTAACTTAATATAAAAATCAACAACAAGTCCACATTTATTAGTTCTATTTAATCTTGCAATGAGTTAACTCGTGTGGCCCTCTTGAGATCAGATTAAGCTGAATGCGGCCCCTAAACCAGAATGAGTTTGACACCCCTGCTATAGACCGATTGCTTACCGGTTCTGAATAGATTCTCTAGAGCAGTCTGAAAAGTAAATAGTTGCCAACAGTGTTGATGAACGTAAGCTAGAGCAGAACTTTCTACTTTTCTCTAGAGCGAGAACAAACTTGTTAAATATTTCTTGCTGTCGTGAAATAGAAGCTGGACTTTTATGTGTTTTTTGTATTTAATGCAAATACTAACGGCTTATTATTTTTTAACACATCTGTATTGGAAGCTCTTAGTCTTACAGCTCTTAGTGTCTAGTTTCACTTCTCTCTCTGTTTTTACAGGAGTCCTTGTACAAAACTCTGATGAAATGGAGCAACACTGTGAGCAAACAATCCCTCTTTCGTCAGCAGCTCGTTGGCCGTCGGCTGAACTGAAACCAAAATGTCGCTCTCTCTCTGTGTGTCAGCATGTTGCAGAGCCGGTGGGCCTGGAGGAGCGGCTGCTCTGTGTCGGCGTGTCGGCGATGGACCAGCACACAGCCATGGCGGTCATGGAGGAGGTGGCCAGCATCGACACTTTTACCAACTTCCTGCCGCTGGCCGACAGGGTAAGACGGATGGTGGATAGTATTTCTGTTTTATGGCTCAACGTCGCTCTCATCCTTGTTCTGCCCTGAACCAGAACTTCCTTACCCAGGCTTTTCTTTCCTTAATGGTGGTAAACATAACTCCCTGCAGAATTAGCATTTAAATTGTCTAACATTCTGACACACAGTTCTGGTAAAAGTAAGTCAAATCTTCTTGAAATTAATGTATTTGCACTTGATTTGAGCAGGTAAATAAGATGATCTGCCAGTGGAATAAGTTTTTTTTTTTTTTTTTTTTTTTTTTTCCCTACCTACTTCTTTTTGATCCATGGTATACATATGATGCACCTTGCCCTACTTGACACCTTCTCCCTATGATTACTGATTACTGAGCCGATGTGACATGTGAATTTCTCCAATGTGAGATCAATAAAGCCTATCTTATCTTTTTGCACTTAAAATAGGAACTCATCTCCATTATCTTATTTCAAGTGAATATATCTAATAATCTTATTTTAGGAGTAAAAATTCTTATTTCATTGGCAAATAATCTTGTTTAATTGCTCAAATCAAGGGCAAAAAACATTAATTTCAAGAAGATTTGACTTACTTTTAGTTACCTTTTTGTAGTGAAACTATTGGCTGAAAACTCTCTCCCATTAATAAATCCTCACAGATCCTTAAGTAGCCTGAGTTTCCAGGGTTCTTGCTCAATGATTTTAGGATTTTAAAGGCAGGTTGTGAGGTAGCCTGGCCAAAGTGATGTTGGATATTTGTAAGAGGTTAACATGGCTCAACAGATCAGAACAGAGCTTAAAACAACCAAAATTAGCGTCAAGAATGCTCAAGACGCATTCTATTGCTGTGATCAAAACTGACTAATAAAAATCATTAAAAGAAGTACAAATAACATATTTAGTTACATGTTTTCCTTTTTAACCTCAACCCTTGAACCAAAAGGGCAACAACGAAATGTTTTGGGTCATCGGCGCCATTTTGATTGTTTTCTTTCCCCCCGTTGTTAATTTTCTCTGTACACGATTGTCTTTTTTACAGATTTATATCGAGATGACAACATCCAGCGGCGTGAAAAAGGTGGTAGAGAACACGCTGCTGTCAAAGTTGGGTAAAAAACGTGAAGATTGGTAAGTTTGGGAGTTTTAACCATAGCGATACAATAATTAAACAGTTCCTGAAAATGAGCTTTTTCTTTTATTACGCAGGAAGAAAGTTGGACGCATCGAGTCGTAAGTATTTTATATTTTGGCATTTAGAAGTTAAGGGTCGTACATTAGCTGACTAGATGTTTATTGGGTTTAATCTGGGTGTTTTTTTAACAGTTTGTACTCTCTAATGTCAATAAACCATATTTAAAAGTTTCTCTGCTCTCTCAGTTGGTGTTTGAAGCCCTCTTTAGTTTTATTTTACTGGATCTTTTAAATGCCTCCTGTAAAAATGGCTGGTGCTTGTAATGTTAAATAAAATGATAAAATAAGCTATATCATGTACAATGCAGGGTTAAAATTAAAAATATCTAATTTATTAAGGGGGGGGGGGGCAAAAAAAATGCGAACACCTTTGAACTAAGACTGTGGAAAAGCCCTTTGATTTAAAATCTGCATTTATTCTCCTTTAGTAGAAGTTGATTTGCTTCCATCTTCTTGACTCCCTTGTGCTCAAGATCTCTCAGCCAGTCACAGACTTTCTGTCAAAATTAGCTCAGGACCTTGGCTCGTTGTCCTAAAACCTACATTTGCCCCTTCATTAAGTATTATTATTTTTTTGTTTATGTGGACACGGACTCCCTGTGATGCTAGAAAAATAAAATCCTGCTTCGTCGTCAGCTTTCTGACGGATGCCTGAAGGTTTTTTTTGGTTAAAGTTATTCGGAACCATTCATAATATCATCCACCTTAAGAAAAAGTCTTGCGTTTTGGTTTCGGCAGACCCATAACTCATTATCTTACGTCTATTTCCTGTATAGCGCTGGTTCTCAAACTTTTCCTGTTACGCTAAAATCAAAGACAAAATGCAGTTTCATTACATTTTATACTCTCTCTGGAGTTTATTGACATTTGAATTATGGCTGAACGATTTTGGCAAATCTAATTGCCTAATTTTTTTTTTTTTTTTTTTTTTTTTTTATGTTAATATTGCGATTTAATGCGTTTTTTTTTCTTCCAGTTTAATTTATCATGTCTTTTTAAACATACACAAACAACAAATCAGTTTCTTTCCTCGCCATGTGGATTAGTTGCTAAAAGACCCGCAGCATCTAAACCTAGAGCAGAAATGATTGCGTTCTGCCTACGAAATATTTTAACCAAAATTGCAATTTTGACTTTTCTCTGCATTAACCACAAGCAACAAAAATGGCCTCTAAATAAAGATGTTTGTAAACAAGGACTATTTAAAACAAGAACTTTTAATGCTTCTATTATTTAGAATATTATTCAAGAGAATAGCTTTTAATTGATTTTTACATCAATCCTTGTTGAACATAAAGTGCAACCAACAAGTAAGTCTGTGTATTAAACTGATTGACCAGAACTTAATGCTATGTATGATTATATAAACTCTAAAACAAGTAATAAAATTAGATTTTCTCACTGCTGCAACTGTTTTCACTTCCATGTGGAGGCAAACCCACTTTAAACATTTTACCGTCTGATTCCCTAATTGTTACATATCCAAAAATTGCTGACCTCTGCGATTTGGAAATTGTGTTTTTTTTTTTTTGTTTTTTTTTTTTTTTTTTTTTTAATCGCGATTATATTGAAAGTGCGATAAATTGTGCAGCCCTAATTTGAATCATAGCTACATTACGTCATTGTAGTGAAGCCGTTGCATTGAGGATTACCCAGAATCCCCTGCAGCTCGTACCACTGACTGCAGGTCCAGACCAAACAGTAGAGGGAGCTGTTGTCACATTTTTGCAGGATTTATCCAAAATTCCCCCACTATCCTCATTAACTGTTACACCTGCTCTGTATGTCCCATATCTTCACTAAACTACTGATGTTTTCCCTGTGGTAGGCGTATAAAACTATAAAGTTTTGGTTTGTCTTTCACTTGACTGATACGTTTGTACGATGAGATGTTTTTTTAATCCTTTCTAACATCTCTGCAAACTAGGACTAAAGGATGAAAATGAGGAAACATCAAGGAAATAATGCTAAGAAAGCGTAAATTTAGAATTAATCAGACGCTAAAACCGAAGAGGACTAAATGGCATAACTGGATAAAAAAAGTGCAGAAAACCAGTATTTGTATAAGGTTGTACACACTTATGGAGCCAGATTATTTAATTGTATTTATGTGTTCAGAAAAATGTTTCTACATTACAAAGCCTGGTCAATATGCCAGAGATATGTACACTTTTGGCATAAATGTATGTCTACTTCTCATGAATCTTTCAGTTCTTCATGACGTCGTTTTTCTGATTTTAACTTTCAGAGTAAAAAGCAGAAAGAAGCGCCTCACGGACTGTAAAACCATCCCGGTAAAGCTGGAACCGGCCACAGTTCACACCGAGCCCACTGCCGTGAAGAGCGAAGAACATCGGGGGTCTCCTTGTCGTAAGGAAACCAGATCTTCTGATTCAGCCGAGCCCTCGGCGGCCGCAGCGGGATTAAGCAACGCAGCGACACGGGAGAAACGCGACGCCGAGAAAACGACTCGCTCCACCGTGACCGACGTGAAGACGGCCGATGAAACGGGAGACGAGTCGCCGACCGGCTGTGCTCTGCGACCCAGAACTCTGGTTCAGCCCGGAGAAGAAAACCTGCAGCTTCCTAAGATGGATCTGGAAAGTTTCAATGTGGTTAAAGCGCTTCTAACTCAGTTCAGACTCCAGAGGGAAAACGCCAAAGTGAGCCAAGAGGTGGAGTATTTCAGTCGCTTGCTGCTTCATTTGACCAGAAACCCAAAATTACTTAACAAATTCTATTTATTATAACATTAAAACAAGTTTTTACATTGGAAAATAATTAAAAACCTGTTTGGAAGAGAAGATAGTGGCATATTAAAGTGTGTTCCTCGCTCTTCATGGAAATTGTTTTTTTTATTCTCTTCCCAGGTCTCCAGTAAATGCAGCAGCAGCTCGTCTGCAGGACCAAAGGACGAACGCAATCGAGAAACAGAGGTGAACGTTAGAGCGGCGTCTGTGTCACCGGCGTTAATCTGAGTCATTTTTAGTTCAGGCACTCGTCGTCACAGAGTCCGACCCGTCAGAGAAGTTCAGAAACTCTCTGCTCCGTCTTGTATTTTGTCTCAGCCTGAGCTTTTGCAGCCACACTGCAAAAACGGAACTAGAAATAAGTTAAATGTTCTTAAAATCTGTGTATTTGTCCTTGATTTGAGCATGTAAATTAGATGATTTGCCAATGGAATAATAATTTTTCACTTAAAATAGGAACAACTCATCTCAATCATTTTATTTCAAGTGCAGGATGTCTAATTTTCTTATTTTAGGGGTCAAAATACTCATTCCATTGGCAGATAATCTTATTTACCTGCTCAAATCAAGGATAAATACACTAACTTTAAAAATATTTAACTTATTTTTAGATCCGTTTTTGCAGTGCAAACGTAGGTCAGACTCACAGAGACGATCATGTCTCCACTGCAAAAAGGGAACTAAAAATAAGTGTAATTTTCTTAAAATATGTACATTTTTCCTTCATTTGAGCAGCCAAATAAGACTATTTGCCAATGGAATGAGAACTTCTACTCCTAAAATAATATAATTAGACATCCTCCACTTGAAATAAGATGATGGAGATGAATTGTTCTCATTTTAAGTGTAAAAATCTTATTCCATTGGCAAATAGTCTGATTTACCAGCTCAAATCAATGAAAAATACACTAATTTCAAGAGGGTTTTACCTACTTTTAGTTCCCTTTTTCCACTTTTCATGCAGCCAGTCCAGACTAACATTAAAACGGTCACTGTTTTGACACAACTTGGTGATGATTCAGCTCACATCTGCCCCCGTTCATCCTTTGCAGACAGGATTAATGGAAAAACGTGTTCTCGTTCCTAAACGTGACACTTTGCATCAGGGATAATAGTTTAGCCTTCCCTTCACACCGGCAGCTGTGTGAGCATAGCTTGCATGGCTGCGACCGCGGCGCTGTTTCTGACTCCACTCACTGCAAAAACGAAAGGAAAAATAAGTCAAATTTTTTTTAAATGAGTGCATTTTTCCTTGATTTGAGCAGGTAAATAAGATGATTTGCCAATGGAATAAGATTTTTGCACTTAAAATAAGAACAACTCATCTCCATCATCTTATTTAGAGGGCAGACTGATCCTATTTTAGGAATCAAAATACTTATTCCATTGGCAGATCATCTTATTTACCTGCTCAAATCAGGGAGAAACACACTCATTTCAAGAAAATGTAACTTATTTTTAGTTCTGTTTTTGCAGTGCTGCTAATGTAACTTAATTGGCTCCTGATTGACTATAGAATGCATTTCAAGCTCCCAGCTTTGACTTGGAGAGCTCTGCATGGATAGACACCAGTCTACGTCTCTTAACTATTACATCCACCCTATTAGGGCCCAGACGTCCTGTAAATCAAGACCTGCTTATTTTCCCCCCTTACAATTTTGAAAAGTAACGGAGCTTTCTCTTCTGTGGCTCCACGCCTTTGGATCAGCAGACTCAGTGGTTTCCATCAAAGGCCAGCTAAAAACGGCAAAACGGATCTAAAAATAAGTAAAATATTCTTACAATTAGTGTTTTCGTCCCTGATTGGAGCAGGTAAATGAGATTATGTGCCAGTGGAATGAGTATTTTGACCCCTAAAATAAGATAATTAAATATACTGCACTTGAAATAAGATAATGGAGATGAATTGTTCCCATTTTAAGTGGTAAAAGTCTTTTTCTATTGGCAGCTCATCTTATTTACCTGCTCAAATCAAGGAAAAATACGCACATTTTAAGAACATTTTACTTATTTTTAGTTCCGTCTTTGCAGCGGTTAAACCACACTGTAAAAAGGCACTAAAAGTAAGTAAAATCTTCTTGAAATTAGTGTATTTGTCCTTGATCTGAGCAGGTGAATAAGATTATCTGGCAATGGAATAAGATTTTTGCACTTAAAATAAGAACAGTTCATCGCCATCATCTTATTTGAAGTGCAGTATATCTAAATATCTTATTTTAGGGGTAAAAATACCCATTCCATTGGCAGATAATTGTATTTAGCTGCTTAAATCAAGGACAAATAAACTCATTTCAAGAAAATTTGACTTACTTTTAGCTCCTTTTTTGCAGTGCAGCTTTTCTTTAATGCTTGTCATTTGTATTATTATTTTTTTTACCTTTTTGTTTGCTCAATGTTGCTGTTAACCGTAGCTTATCTTTACCAAAACAGAGCCCCGGAAAGAGAAGCGAGAGGCAAAGCTCAAGCTCAGACGCGTTACCTGCAGACAGGAGGACCTCTGCACCTTCCTCTAAAAACCTCATGAGTTTATCCCCATCCAAATCCCCAAAAATGAGATTTTCCCCCCATGCCACATCTTCATCCAAACCCTCTTCTTCTGCCAGAGGCCAGGGAACCTCCACCTCCTCCTCTTCAGATCCAGTCCGGACCAAGGGAGCTTCTTCATCTGCAGGTCGAACCCATTTATCTTCAGGAGGTCTCAGCAGGTCTTCAGAAACATGCCAGCCACAGAAAAACATCTTAGGACCCGGAGAGCGTGCAGGGGACAAATCTGCAGAGGGAAAACCAAAAGCAGACGAGCAGAACGCGGAGTTACCCGGCAGAAACGAGAGGCCAGAGAAAGATTGCACAGATAAAACTAGGAGTAAAACAGAGGAGAACCATAAAGATAAAGTCGGCCAAAGCAAAGAGGAGAATCATCTGAACCTCAATTCTCTGGGTGGGAAAGCTGGAGAAGACACAGAGAAAGAGCAGAAACAAGACATCAGATTTAAAGGTGGCCAGGTTGGACCTGAGATGAGCCGTAGTTTAGATCAGGGAGAACTTGAGGCCAAAACCCGCAGTGAAGCGGAGACAAACGCTGCTGTTCAAGAAAAGGGCGAAGTCTCTGTGAGCGAGGAAAACCGTCAAGTCAAAGGTTTGACGGTAAAACCAGACAAGAGAACCGGCGCGTCTATTCCTGCGGAGAAGGAAAACACAGCAGTAAGACGGGAGGGTTCAGATAAAGAGTCTGAGAGCGAAACGAAGGACCGAGGGAGGGCGGAGGAGAGGGTCTCTGAGGGCGGGGTCCAGGATGACTCCTCCACGGGATCAAAGCCAGATGAAACGACGCGCAGAAAAGCTGCCACTAATGAACCACCCATCGCCACAAGATCCACCAGAGCAGGAAGGAAAACGACTTCAGATGAAGCAAACGAGGATGGGACTCCAACGAGGAGGAGGACAGGCACTCCTCCCAGAGATACGCAGGAACAAAAGAAGCAGGAAGCAGTAAAAACAGAAGAAGAAACTAGTCCAACAACCTGTGAGCAGCAAGCGTCACAAGAGTCTTCAGACGACGTCGGCCTCGGAGAGACAGAGGAGCAGGAAGAAGGAGCGGCAGCAAAGAGACCCAGAGGTCGACCCAGGAGGACGGCCCTGCTGACTCCAGGTGAGGCACAGCTCCAGCTGTTCTTCTCCGACACCTGGACTGTAAAACGTGACAAAACCGGGTAATTTGTCCTCTGTTACAGTAAGAAAATCAGCCAGAGGGAGAAACTCTGAATGTCCTGATGGACAGACGGCGAAGGAATGTAAGGAGGAGAGAAAAGACGACGTTAAAGGTAAAAAAAAAAAAACTGCATTCAGAGAAAACACTGAGCTGCTGCTTTAATAAATGTTGGATTATGTCGCTTCTTAGAAGAAGGCTATCTGAGTTGTTGTGTCCTTAATCGGCTGGGTCAGTGACTATTTTTCTTCTTTAGTATTTATATCCTGTCAAATGTTGAACGAAGGAGGTGGAATAGTTCCTTTTTTACTGTAACTGATGTTATATCGATCCGTCACACAGAGTAGGGCTGGGCGATTAATTCGAATTTACAATTCCTTAAGATTTCATTTTTGGAAAATCTGGATTTTACTTTCCCAATACACTCATTGGGTTTCCATGAAGAGAACAGCATGTGATGCTGAATATATGTTTAGGCAAATATATTGTCAAAATATTGTTAAGTGGAAACTTTTTTTTACCATAATACGAGGTACTTCGTTTACTTATTTACTTTTTTTTTTAACTTTAGTTTGAAGTTCACAAGTGCAGTGAAGCCTGTTCTTAGCTCAATGTGTAATACCACTAGCAGCAAATGTTTTGTTATATTTTCATTGTTTATAATGGCACGGCTGCCATCTTGTTTTACAAGCATGTTTCACAGCTTGTTTTTAGTTGCACTTTGAATCCAGGTCAACTCCCTGACGAAATGCTTGACATAAAAAGCAAGGTTTTAAAATAATTTCTTTAATTTCTTTTTATGAAACAAAAAGGAGGAAAAAATCGATTAATCGGATTTAGTATGATAAAATCTACAGAGTCCAGATATTTCAAGCTGGTGTTTCCTGTAACTATTATGATTATGGCTTAAAGAGAACTTAAACCTGAAATGCAGTGTGTCAGAAAATGTTTATTGTTGAAAAATACAATTTTGTACACCCCGTTTCACATCCTTATAAGCTTATTAATTCAAAACACCTGCAGATGTTTCTTAAGCCTCTAAACCACTCGTGTCAAACTCACGAATCCAGCCCATCAAGGCAAATTATCCGGCCCTCAAGGGCCAAAAAAAGGCATATTGTGTGATAAAGTACATTAAACTGTATAAAGCGGCTAAAACTGTCTCCTGTAGCGAATGTTGATTTTTATTTTTTTTTTAGTTTTTACAGTGTAGTAACAGCATCCTGCCACAATTTCCCACAACACATTAAAGCAACCCAGAAATTTCCAAAAAGAGAAAAAGTGATGCAGAATAACTCACTCCAATATAAACTCTTTTTTATTTTTGCATATATACCATGCCTAAGGGGGCTACTTTTGTTACTGTGCATTTTATCATACTTCTATGTGATCTGAAACTAAAATAAAGAAATCAAAAGTATCTATACACATGCAACCGGCCCTTTTAATGACTTCATGATGCCAAAGTGGCCCCTATAGAGAAATTAGTTTTACACCCGTGCTCTAAACGGTCTCTCTGTCTGCGTCAGTAGGCGACACAGTCACAGAGAAGACTGCTGGCTGGTCACAAACTGTATTCTTGCACAAATGCCCTCTGCACAATCAATTCTGCACATACAAACGGTTTTAAAAATACTCACCTGTACACTGTGACTTCTCCTACTTTGTCTACATTTAAATTGTTTACTTTTGAATCACTGCTGCACCTTATACTGTAACCCAATTTTACTGCAATTTAAAAGCTGTATGCAACGAAATTTCGTCCTGTACGCACTCTGTGCATACAAAATGACAAATAAAGTTGTCTAAGATGTTCAGAAGGAGCTCATCGACCCTCTCCACAGCGAGGGTAAGCCTCACACTGCAAAAAGGGAACTAAAAGTAAGTGACATTTACTTGAAAGTAGTGTATTTTTCATTGATTTGAGCAGGTAAATAAGACTATTTGCCAATGGAATAGGATTTATGCACTTAAAATGGGAACAGTTCATCGCCATCATCTTATTTCAAGAGCAGAATTCCTAATAAACCTTTTTTAGGGGTAAAAATACTAATTCCATTGGCAAATAGTCTTATTTAGCTGCTCAAATCAAGGAAAATGATGCTAATTTCAAGAGAATTTTACTTGTTTTTAGTTCCCTTTTTGCAGTGCAAAAGGTCACTGCTAATGAAGCCAGGTGTTCACACTGCAAAAACAGAACTAAAAATAAGTAAAAAAAATCCCTTAAAAATAGTGCATTTGTCCTTGACTTGAGCAGGTAAATAAGATTATCTGCCAATGTAATGAGTATTTTGACCCCTAAAATAAGATAATTAGATATACTGCACTTGAAATGAAGATGATGGAGATAAGTTGTTCCTATTTTAAGTACAAAAATCTTATTCCATTGGCAAATCATCTTATTTACCTGCTCAAATCAAGGACAAATGCACTATTTTTAAGGGATTTTTACTTATTTTTAGTTCCGTTTTTGCAGTACAGGGGGCTGTATCGAGTCATATTCACAGACAGTTAAGTGGAAGGAAAAGGTGTCTTAGACAAAATTAGCTACAGGTATAGTAAAGAAAGCTCCATTTAAAAAATTTGGAGAAGAGTGAGCCACTATGCACAGACTAATCAAATCCTCCACAAGAGCTACAAGCGTCTTATCTGGACAACCTTAAAGATTATGAGATTACAGAGGCAGGAGCTGCAGAAAGCAGTTAAGTGGGAAACAACAGATACGTCACACACACTGAGGACTCAGAGGCTGACATACTTAGATTGGAAAAAATGGACTGAATAATTAAAAGGGGTCAGCTTAGTCACTTCCAGAATATGGTGAGACATCGTCCACCAATGTCATACAGTACACCGCTTTGCAAGGGGTGTACACACTATATATAGGCATAGGCCTTATATAGGTTCAATATGAGGCTTATGTAAGTGATAATCGGGACTCTCTCCACTTCCTGATTTTAGCTGTCCTGCTTGGTTTTTATGTATGACAGTCCAGTACTGAAACTGTGGCATTTCCTCTGCCTTCTTAGATTAGATATGTTAAAGTATAGAGTCATTTTATTACTAAAGAAGTCTAAAAAAAAATGGAAGACCACTTTTACAGGGCAAAGAATCTGGGAGAACCGCAGCTGGATGCGGTTAATTTGTTACAACAAAGAGAACATCACTGGTTCTGTGTGGTCCAAAGTCTTCTTTTTAGACTAAAGTGACGTTGCCGCAGTCAGTGATGGTTTGGGCTGTTGCTCCACCGGGTTTTCTGAGGTCCAGTCAACGCACCCATCTAGCAGGAAATTCTAGAGCACTTCATGCTTCCTTCACCTGACGAGGTTTATGGAGATGCTGATCATATTTTCCAGCAGGACTTAGTGACCGTCCCACACTGCCATAGGTACCAAAAACTGGCCCAATAACCGTGGTGTTACTGTACCTGATTGGCCAACTGGTTATATTACATTAGAGACACAGATCCAACAATGCAGATGACCTGAATGCTGTCATCAAAGGAATCTGGGCTCCCTGAACGTCTCAGCACAACCCCAGGGTGGTCGTCTTCATTCCATGCCCCATTTATGCAGTGATTCACGCAAAAGGAGACCAGACCAAGCATTGACGACATAGAAATTAACAAACTTTTCATAAACCTGTTTTTTCTTTTTAAAATATTCTCTTTTTTTAAATTGATCATATTCAATTTCAATTAAATTTTATTTATGTAGCGCCAATTCATGAAACATGTCATCTCAAGGCACTTTACAAAGTCAAAATCAATCAGATTATACAGATTGGGTCAGAATATACAGATTGGTAAAAAAAAAAAAGTCCTATATAAGGGAACCAGTTGATTGCATCAAAGTCTTGACAAGTAGCATTCGCTCCTGGAGAAGAGCAGAGCTACAGGGAGAGTCGTCTGCATATGTAATATCCTAAATTTCTGAGACATGGAAGTTTGGGTTTTCATTATCTGTAAGCCATAATTGTCAAAACGATGAATCACATTTTGTTCAAGGTGGAGAAGTTCCTTTTTAAGTGGAGAAGCTAACAAAAATTAAGAAAAATGCCAGTTGCTGTAGCCTTAAGAGGGTATAAATTTAATTAAGATGAAATAGGAAACATAGCACCTGTAATCCTTCTTGAAGATCAATGTTTGAGTTGGATAATAAATGTGCTGGTGCAGAAATTTGACCCCATCTAGGTAAGGAGGAAAAAAGTCCAGACATAAATTCATGTTGGTGTTTTTACTTGGTGAAAATGTGATTCCTTCTTATAGAAAGTGGCGATCTGTTCTTCAAGATTAAACATTAATACTTTTAAAGTAAAAAAAATAAGGGAAGCTTACATTTCTATGACAGGATGGGTAAACATCTGTTAACATTAAGTTAATTTAATGCTAATTTGGAATACTTGGGTTTATAACTTTTGTCTTAAGAAAATGTTTAATCATCTAGCAAAGGTCTTAACATTCAATCATCTTTGCTTGTGGTTCTGATTTAAATCCTTTATCACATGTTCCAGAAACAACTGCATGTCATTATATCATCACCTTTAAGACTTTTCATGTTTTCAGTCCCTAGTAAACGGACGATGGAGCTTTGTGGACCTGAATCAAAGAAACCCCGTGTCTCTGCCGACTTCAAACTCCCTCCATTCGACCCTAAAACACCTCTGGGTGAGAAATGCAGTGTTAAAGCAATCAAATTGGGCTCAAGAGAAGATCATATAATGATTAGGGAAGATTTTTTTTTGTGTTTTAAAAACAAATGTTGGCTAAGAAATTGGTTATTTGTGACTATAAGTTATAAAACCAAAGACCTGGAAATCAGGAAATAGTTGATCACCTGTATTAGTCTCAATTCTTTGGTGGTCAAATTAATGTTCAAATTTCACAATAAAAGTTTTTTTTTATTTTTTCCCACTGGGGTGTTCGATTAATCACCTAAAATTTAATTTTTGCTGTTTGCTTTCCTCTTCAGGGAAGGAGTTTGTGAGGCGTAAGTGGGGGAATTTCTGTAACCTTTGCTCTGTGGCCTTTTTGGACCAGAGCACCGAGGACCAGCACTGCAGAACCCAAATGCACTACGACAACCTGCAGGTTCACACTCACACTATAGAAATCAATCCACCTCTGGACTTTTTTTTATGGCTGCTGCTTGTTTATGTTTGTTTCTCTTTCCCTCCTCAGAAATATCACCAGAAGCGTCTGAATCTGAAACCTTTGAGAATATTGAAACAAAAGTGAGCGGGACCTGTTGCTGTTTGACGATGTTGGAAGATTGTGAAGCTGTTCTGAAGTGTTAGCGATTATAATTATAACTTGAGTTCACTTTCTTGATTGTTATTTTTTTTCTTATGGTAAACTATTTGTATGTTTTCAGTCATTGCCAGACAATTAATATAAACAATATTCTTTTTTTTTTCTATGAAAATGATGTACTGAATCGGCTCACTGTAGCTAAAAGAATGTTTTGTATGATCACTTTTTCCTCTTTTTTACACATTCTGTACTAATTTTCAAGCAAAGCAGTACATAATTGTATAACACGCTTCCTATAGACTCTCTAAATATTATTTTGAGATAAAATCATAAACATCCTGACAGTATTACCAATGTTTTTGTATGAAGAAAATACTGAAGTGACTTTGGTTAAGGCAAAAAAAAAAAAAAAAAAAGAGGACACACTGCTTTATTTGTTCAGGTTGTTTATGTCCTGATGTTGTGAAGTAAAATAAAGTATAATTTTACTGTAAAAGTTGAGGTGTGTGTGTAGCCTACTTTACTAATACAGATTTTACTTTAGCCACACGGCCTATAAATGTGATTCTGATACTTTGACAATAGTAGGGGAGAACATTACACATTGTTTAAACATATTTAGACTGAGTTCTAGAGGTAAAATGTTAATGCAAACCATTTTAAAACATTTATTTGTACTGAAATAATTAAGTTTGTTGGGTAATTCAACAAACTTACACTGTGGGAGAACAGTCTGCATAATCACAATCATTTCACAAATCACAAACATTTGTGCCTTTTATTTTGAAAGTCAGCACCTAGCTGAACCGGACGTGCCTGACGTCGCCATCTTTTGTTGGCGCACCTGCAATGGTTTGGTAATTTAGGTTTGGAAAAAGTAACAAACTAGCCATGATTTTTGAATAAGTAAGCTAGAAGAAAAGCAACCAAAGGTATGTAACACCTCATCATGGGGAAAACTCCTCTCTACCGAGACCTTTTAGATCAAAAATGTCAAAGTTTGTTCACTTTAGCAAACATTTTCTCTTAATGGCTAACAACTCACAATACACACCTTTTACTTTATAACTCGGTCAAGTTTAGATTAAATTTTCTTGAAAAATATTTTCTTCCCAAATATTTATACCAATGTGTAATTGGTACATTTCATGCCTACAGGTGCATCTAATTGGAACTCAATTGAAAAGGGAAGATTTAATTTTACAAAGCCACGTTACAAGCGTTTATTTCTCACTTTAGCTAATTGTGGCTTGCAGATAATTTAAACTGAAATCCCTTACTCATAAGATGATCAGTCTATTAAGATTATTAAAATTGTAATTTGGGACTACTAAAAAAAGCTGTGCAGTATGTGCTTGGTACATGGCAAGGGTTGTTTTAGTGAAGAGCCCAGCTTGCTGAAAAGGGAAATTTTAAAGGCCAAATACATCAAACAAATCCAACAAAGCGGAGAATAAAATTAAATCAGTTGCTACTGTTTAAGGAAATTTCAGTTTTATAAGTAAAAAGAACCTACCATATTTATTTTAAGAAATTAAAATTGGTGACGAGTCATTTATTTAAGGTGACTGTATGATTTTAGGTCTTTTTAGATCAAATATTTTCATGTGTCTAAAGTATACTTTGTATATTTCCAATGTTGACCGGTGTTTTTTAGCATTTAATGCATGAATAATTTTACTTGGCGGACATTCTGTTTTTCAATATCCATGAGTGTTGTGGGTAACTAGAAAATGTGCTTCATAATATCCTGAGATACTGAAGCTTCTCTTTAACATCTCTCTTTACCCATTTAGGCTGCTGGAGAATTTCATTGCTCTGCTTCAGGGCTTTCAAATGAGAAGGTTTTGGAAATCTATTGGAGTTCTGATATAAGTTGGCATTTATGCAAATAAACTTAGCAGTGGACATTTGTTCCTGGTCTTAACAATATAGCACAACCCCAGTACCTCTGGGAACCAAAGATTTGAAGTCTTGTCTCTGACAAAGACGTCTTGTTTTAAAACCATTAAAGAAAAAGATGCTTTCGTCTTCAGTGACGAGTGTTGAAAAAGGCGGTTCTTCCCCAACGTATTCATCACGTTCCACCGATGGAAATACAGGAATTGGTGAAATCAGGGGGAAAATCTCCAGGAAACAAGTGCATGAAACGCTTACAGACGGTCACGACAAAGCAGGAACAGATCAGTCCTCCCCTGATTCTAGTTGCCCAGAGTATACTCCAGAACTGGCCACTAAGCTCCTTCAGCAGTTTGGGCTTGAAAAGGAGGACATGGGGAATCTGCTCTCTTACCCCGAGGAGCAGGTCACCGTTATGAACCTGCCCCTCATCTTGAAGCAGATCTGTGATCTGAAGGAGAAGAAAACGGTCGATGGATCCAATTTTCCACCCAGAGCGAGCACAAGCGGATCTGATGGTATGAGTTCAGAAGGTCCACAGATTCACCAAGTCAAACCTAAGGAAGATAAGTTTTCTGGACGTGAAGTTCTGGAGGGGACCCATAGACGTGTTGAAGGAGGTTTATCCTACAACCACCGTAAAGAGATACTGTGGAGGGGTAAAACACAGGGGAAAAACTCCTGTTCAGTACCGTCACAGGACCAGAAGAGCTCTTCTACCAGCTTGAGCTCAATCCAGACCTCTGTGGACTGTCCACCCAGTGATTCAAGCAAACCGCAGACCCAACCAGGCCAGGGTCTACAAACCATTATCTCCTTGTTTCCCCTGCTAAATCAAGGCACCGACAGAAGTTCTGGAAAGTCTCACGGATCTGAACCTTCTCTGACAAAAACAAAGTCAACGCCTGACAACCAACCGTCTGCTTCATTACTCGATGATATGAATCCTGGCCGAGCCGACCGGTTCCTTAGCGGCCAAATGTGCAAAGACGAGAGTACAAGTCATGGCCGAGTAATAACAGTGGTTGAGACAAAGAGAAATCAGAAACGTATGAAGCAAAAAACAAAGCAGAAGTCTCAGGAGGAGCAGTACCAGAGGCTGGAACGACCAGTACCAGAGATGCAGAAAACACAAGGGTACTCTGTCCCCCCTCCGTCCGTAAGGCCCAGGACAGTTTCCGCTTCTCTGCGTCCGCCTCAGGCACTCTCTAACCCGATCACCCAGTGGTTGCAGCCACCTCCAGGCGGACCGTTCCTACCAGAGGTTTCTGTTTTTAGTGGTCTACCTCCACCAGCCATGATGGAAGATTATGCTGCAGCCACACCGAGAGCGTTCCCACATACCTGCTCTCTGTGTTGCAAAGTCTGCGCCGATATTAAGGTACGCTAAGAGGTTTTCTGCCGATCCCTCTGCAACTACGCTCTGTTACCAGGTAAAGCAATATTCAGTTATTCAAAGTTAAAGTCATTTCAATCTAGGACTGGGCGATATGGCTTAAAAATAAAATCTCCGATTTTACTTTACCAAATCCAATTAATCGATTTCTTTTTTCATCCTTTTCTTTTCATAAAAAGAAATGAAAGAAATTAATTTAAAAACTTGCTTTTCAGAGCATTCTTCACATCACTTGTGTAACTTCAAACTAAGTTTAAAAAAATAAGTAAATGAGTAAATTAAAATGCCTCGCATTACAGTAAAAAAAAGGTTTCCTTTTACACTATTTTGATAATATATTTTCCTAAACATATATTCAGCATTGCGTGCTGATCTCTCCACGGAAGCCCAATGATTAATTTGGAAAAATAAAATCCCAATTTTCCAAAAATGTATTCTTAAAAAAACGTAAACTCGAATTAATCGATAAAATCGATTTATCGCCCAGCCCTATTTCAAATCATCTGAGATGGAGAAATAAAATAGTTACCGTATTTTCCGGACTATAAGTCGCTCCGGAGTACAAGTCGCACCAGCCATAAAATGCTTAATAAAGAAGGAAAAAACATATATAAGTCGCACTGGAGTCGCATTTTTGGGGGAAATTTATTTGATAACATCAAGAACAGACATGTCATCTTGAAAGGCAATTTTAAATAAAAATAGAACGGAGGCAACAACAGGCTGAATAATTGTACGGTTAGCTTACGCTACATGTAAACTGAGAACGTGCCTGGTATGTTAACATAACTAATTAATAATAATATTAAAAGCTATTCAGATAACTATAGCATAAATAACATGCGAAGAAGTTAACCAAAGCGCCCGTGTCACTCCAAATAACTAAAATCCAGTGAAATCTTCATCCTCGGTGTCACTTTCAAATAACTCCGTTAACTCCGGAGGTAGAAGATGCGGCACTTCCGCTTCTACGTCGCTTACGTCTGATTCAACACAGGCCTAGAGCGCCCTCTGGTGGGTTGGTGTGAAAATAACAGGTGTAATGATATACCGGTAAAAATGTGTAAGAATTTCACACATAAGTCACTCCCATGTAAAACTGTAGGAATCTGGAATAAAATAGTTTCACAATGTGGTGCAACAATGGGTTTGGTTTGGCTCTGAATCATTTCTAGGTACCAAAACTAGTTATTAACAAGTAGTTGGTAGTCATTTTAATCAAGATTACCAAATAAAGGTTCATCTTATCAAGAAATAAATGCCATTGGCAAAACCGTTAGGTCAGAATTACCAGAATAATCCTGTGAGGTAACAAAAACATGCCGTTTCTCTTGTATGCTGCTTGTGCTGTTGACTAAATGTGTTAATTTAGTTTACAGCAATGTTTGTCGCTCTACTAGGACTGGATCTCCCACCAGAACGTCAGCTTTCATCTGGAGAACTGCAAAATCCTCCGCAAACGGTCCGTCTCTTCTTTCTAAAGCTCAATTCCACCTTTTTTATTCTGTCTGATTTTATGAATATTTTATCTGTGCCGCATTATCGAGACATTGGCTTAATAAAGTGATTGATCTTAAATTCTTGCTTTACCCTACTGAGGGAAAACTGACTTAAAACCAGACCAACTTCTGATACTAGCTTCTTCTTCAGCATGCGTGTTCATAAAGTTAGCGTAGTTAGTTTGTCCTTTTTTAATTTTTCTGTTTCTACAGATACCCAAACTGGGCTAGTACATTACCACTTTTTAAAAGGTGAGTCCAATAAAACAGGTTAAACTCTTAGACTCTTGAGCTTGAAAACTATTGTTTGAGATCCTTCCACTTGAATAAGGTACATTTCTTTTTCTTTGTAGTTTATCTGACGTTGACGGCAAGCAGCGCGCCTCTACCTCCTCTCAGACTTCCCAGCAGTATGATCACAGAGTCAGGCTCCAGAACCGACCCAGATCAAGGTCCAGCAGCCCATACAGCTGCAGCAGACCGATGGAGGAGGGATCCAGGAGCCGTTCCCGTTCTCCGGGCCCGTATCCCTACGATGCTCTGAGGAGGAGAAGCAAATCAGGAGAGTTGGCGGATTCAAACGCTCACGGGTCAGTGGGACGAGAGCGGTTTCTGTAAACTGAAAGTCTTTAAACAGAACCAGAGACTAAATGTAACCCTGCAGGTCTCCGTCGCGTGGTAGGAGCCAGGAGAAGAGGTCCTCCTCCAGCAGGAGGACAAAGAAAGGATCCTCGTCACGAGGGGTCCACAAGAGGCAGGGGGGGTCGTCCCATAAACACCAGAGGTCCAGCAAAGTGGACAAGCTTTCCAGAAAGCTGCTGAAGACTTCAGGTTGGAGCAGAAATCAGTCGATTTTACTCCCAGACATTTACTGCCAGACACAGGACCTCGTTTTTTGTAGATTGTCGTTTCTGATCCAAACACCATCTGATTGGTTATGAGGTCCTTGTGAGACGACACGGATCTGCTAAAAATACTGAAATGTTTTCTTCCCTGCAGCTGTCCAGTCTCTTATGAAGAGCCCGAAACTCAAAGCTGTGATTAAACGTCTGGTTCCGGTCATCCTGGCTGAACTCGGGAAGCTGAAGTCCTCTGCTGCTCCCTCTTCCTCCTCCGCTCACGCAGCAAACAGGCGACTAGATGCAACGTCATCCAGGATGGAGCCGGACGTTCACACCACTGAATCGGCTCCAAAGGTTGGTACTAAGCTGCTAGTTAAACAATTAAGTTAAATTAAGTTTTCTTTAGGTTTTCTCCACATCTTAACATGAATAGTTTCCCTGCTAATAGTTTATAAATCCAGCTATCTTCATAATTTAGCTTTTTATCAGGTTGGTAAATCTTCTACTCAGCCCTGGTGAAGCTCAGTGGGACGTTTGCTGCCCTGCACTGCAAAAAGGGAACTAAAAGAAAGTAAAAATTTCTTGAAATTAGTGTATTTGTCCTTGATTTGAGCAGCAAATTTAGATGATCTGCCAATGGAATGAGATTTTTGCACTAAATATAGGAACAACTCGTTTCCATCATCTTACTTCAAGTGCAGTTTATCTAATTATCTTATTTTAGGGGTAAAAATACGCATTCCACTGGCAGATAATCTTATTTATCTGCTTAAATCAAGGACAAATCCACCAGTTTCCAGAGAATTTTACTTACTTTTAGTTCCCTTTTTGCAGTGTGACTGACATGTCTGCTGCTGTGGCGTCATGGAAGAACCAGATCAGTTCTGCTGCTGAAACATCCTTTAACTGGATGCTTTGAACGCATCAGGGAGACGGTGCAGAGTCAGAAAAACCACTTAGACAAACTAAAAACTGCCAGTAGATGATGTTAGTGCTTTATGACTTTATTTATTTAAACCTAATGGCGATTTTAATTTGGACTTTTCTCTGCATGAACCACTAGCAACAAAAATGGCCTGTAGATAAAGATGTTTGTAAACAAGGACTCTTTAAAACAAGAAATTTTACTGTTATTTACCAGAATATTCTTATTCAAGAGAATAACTTGTTGAGTTGGACGACAATCCTTGTTGAACATGAAGTACAACCAACAAAGAAGTCTATATTAAACAGTTTGACTGGTACTTAATGCTATGGTGAGATTCCTGAAAGTTTCTGGTAAAAAAAATTATATGATTATATGATTATATAAATTCGAAATACATTATCTCACTGCTGCAACTCTCTTCCCTTCAACGTGAAGGTAAACCCACTTTAAACATAATTATCAGCACATAAAGGACGCATCTAATCCATTAATTCTTAAGAAATTGCAGACCTCTGCGATTTGGAAACTGCGTTGTTGTTTTTTAAATTGTAATTACATTGCATATGCGATTGATTGTTCAGTCATAGATGACATTTTAAGGTTCAGATGAATACTTGTGCATGTTTTTGCTTTTATTTTTTATTTAACCCACTGATCGGATGACTTTAACTTTCTGCTACGCATTACGGCGAAAAATAACGTCGACTGATTCTATAATAGTCAACGTCCAATTGACAAAGTGGGGAGAAATTCCTACTTCACTTGAGTTTTAAGTTACTAGATATTAAAACTTTGTACATTTGTCAAATGAGGTGAAACATTATTTAAGCGGTTCGACAAAAGGTCCGTTCTGCTTAATACGCCCGGTGCCAAAGCTCCACAGCTTATAGTCAGGAGTGTTTAAAAATAATGGGTAATTTATTTCCTTTTGTGCTCCAATTTTAGTTTTTGTTCCAAAAAAGACTAGAAAACATGGATGGATTATTACTAAACTAATGTAATAATCAAGCTGGGATGATTCTAATTAAATTTGAGTGTTAATATTCCTGCATTTAGAATATAATCTGAATGCAAAGTTCGGTTCACTGAAAAATGAGAACTAAAGAAAGGTTTTCTTGAAATGAGCAGGTAAATAAGATGATCTGCCAATGGAATAAGATCTTTACACTTAAAATAGAAACAATTCATCTCCATCTTATTTTAAGTGCTGTATGTCTAAATATCTTATTTTAGGGCTCAAAATACTTGTTCCATTGGCAGAAAATCTTATTTACCTGCTCAAATCAAGAACAAATACACCAATTTAAAGAAAATGTTACTTACTTTTTGGTCCCTCTTAGCAGTGTTGGATAATTTTAAATATAATGTGGACCATAATACCTGTAATTACATATATATATATATATATGTATTCTCGTGTATTTGAGCGGCCCTGTTTTTAAAAACAGATACATGTTGTTAATCTGATTTCCTGACGTGGTTCTAGTCGGTTTGTTTTGCTCTCGAAGGCCGTCGTACGCTTTGAAAACGAGGAGGAGGCAGAGAAAGTGAAACAGACGAGGAGCCTCGATATCGAAGGAACGTCGGCTGTTAAAGAAAAAGTAAAGCAGTTTCTATCTGATCATATTTACACTGACATCTTTACACCAGCAGGTTCAAACTAAAATCTTTATTTTTACAGAACGTTCTTCCTAGGAAACGTTTTCCTACTGAACAGAAGCAGAAAATGGCCCCACAGCAGTGAGTTAGCTTTTTATTTTATCTGTACTTTTCTCTAATGTTATTTCAGGAGAATATTGTTTTATGTCATTTGAACAGCAAAAAAATATATACGTTATTGTCCATTAGTTGGGTAAATTAGGCTGCATAGTTAAAGGTGAAAGAAAGCAAGAAGTTCTGCAGAAGGTAGAATATTAAAAAGATAATATGGAGACTGTGCATTAAGGTAAACGGACAACATAAGAAAAAAATGCTGTGTAAATATTAAGAATAATAGACCCAGATTTAAAAAAAATGTCAGAATGACTAGTCTGGATATTCATGGTTTTAAAAAAATAACTAGGCCACCCTTGTTTTATTCAATTATTTTATTCAATTTCTTGTTAATTTCAATGTCGGGTACAATTAAAGGTACATTTGTTTGGACAAATATAATGATCACATAAGATAACATCATTTAGGAAGCTGATACACTGCAAAAATGGATCTAAAAATAAGAAAAATGTTCTTAAAATTAGTGTTTTATCCTTGATTTGAGCAGGTAAATAAGATTATCTGCTAATGGAATGAGTATTTTCACCCCTAAAATAAGATAATTAGATATACTGCACTTGAAATAAGATGATGGAGATGAGTTGTTCTTATTTCAAGCGCAAAAATCTTATTCCATTGGCAAATCATCTTATTTACCTGCTCGAATCAAGGACAGATACATTTATTTCAAGACAATATTACTTACTTTTAGTTCTGTTTTTGCAGTGTATTGAACCATCTTCCACAGTTTCCTTGATAATAACCAAAATCACTTAAAGGTCTTTTATCATTATCTATGACATCGTTCTGCCAACAACAGATTTTAGGCCTTCCATGTTTTCTTTGCCGTCTGTTGTTGCATAATCCAAACAGGAGTTTATCACATTATCATTGTTTTTGATTGTGGTCTATTTATTTTTTTCCATGGCTGTATATCTAGCAAAAAAGCACGCTGCAGATGTTGCCGTTACACTGCAAAAACGGAACTAAAAATAAGTTACATTTTCCTGAAATTAGTGTATCTGTCCTTGATTTAAGCAGGTAAATAAGATTATCTGCCAATAGAATAAGATTTTTGCACTTAAAATAGGAACAATTCATCTCCATCATCTTATTTCAAGTGCAGGATGTCTAATTATCTTAATTTAGGGGTCAAAATACTCATTCCATTGGCAGATAATCTTATTTACCTGCTCAACTCAAGGACAAAAACACAAAGTTTAGGAACATTTTGCTTATTCTTAGATCTGTTTTTGCAGTGTAATTGTTTAAAAGTTGAGTTTACCACAACTAAATACACATATAAAGCGAATATACTAGCAATGTCATCTAATAAACGAAGCGGTTGCTGCCATGTATATTATAAATACTATTTTAAAACAGAAATGCATCCTGACATTAAAGCCAAAACCTCCAGTCTGTATTTTGTTTCCCTCGTTCTCTTCTCAGAATATCTGTGCAAGCTGGTGTGTCAAAACGACGACCTGCCGAACGCTCATCCAGCGCTGCCCTTCGTCTACCTCCAACTAGAAAGCCTTCGTCTTCAACAAGAAGGAAAAGCACGACAGCAAGCAGACTCGTCTCAAAAGCAAAAGTTCTGGTTTCCAAAGCCAGAAATGTGCTAAACCTGCAGGTTTTTAGACCTTTAAAAATGGGAGCTGTTAAATTAGCTAAGGGGAAAAGACGAGCTTCAAAGCTTCCGCGATCAACAAGGTGGTTTTCTAGGAGGAGGGCGGATAGACAAAAAATACGGCCTGAAAAAAACAAAACGGGGGCTCGGAAATCCCCAAACGCCTCAGAAGAAACTAGACAGAAATCTACAACTCCGGTGGGATGTTTACAGGAAGACGTGGATGTGAGCAGAGAAGGGATGGAAGAAAATGAAGATGTGATGAAATCACTGCACGCGGGTTCAGATTCTCCCCACGACGCTGCAGAGGCGGCTCCTGAAAGCGAGCAACAAGCTGAACCCGACGAGGCGAGCCTTTGGACCAAAGCGTTCAAAGATGCAGAAACTTGGGAATGCGTAGAAAGCGGAGCGGCAGATCAGCGGGAAGGTAAAACCGAAGACAAACCAGAGAGACAAACTCCAACAACTGCAGCCGGATCGTCCTCACAGAGCCAGAAACATCAGACTTCAGCGCAGGAGGCTGAGCAGAAAGCAGGAAGTTCATCAGCCTCACAGACGCCGGAGATGCTGACAGCTGTGGCGACAAAAACGAAGAAAAAAGGTAGATTTAACCTCACATACTGAAGGAAGAACACCTGATAGCATTTATTGAGTCACTTCCTTTGCCTTTTAATGCTCCTCTAGCAATGTTTCGGACTCGTTCGTTGGCTATAAAAGAATAGTTTACTGCGGCGCTCTCTTGTCCGCAGTGAGGAAGAAGAATCGGTCCGGAGGAGATCCAGCCGACCAAACGATGCCTTCAGCCGCTGCTGACGTCCTGACCGCCGAAGAAAATTTGACGTCTCTATGTGGAGAACGAATCAGTAAGAAATATGGTTAAAAAAAAGATGATTCAGGGTTTTTTTGACCCATTCATAATCTTTTAGCTTTGACTGTCGTCTCCAGGTTGTTTGGGCAAGAAAACCGTCATGTCATCAAAGGTGAGCTCATAAATCTGGCTGCTCTAAAAGCTTTTCTTAAAGCGTGGAGGCAGAAACTGGAGGGTAAAGAGAGAAGCTCTTAACTCTGTTAAGGTGGGCTTGGTGAACTAAAATTGGCCTAAATTAGAAATAGTTTGGATAAACTGCAAACCAGAACAGAAAGTGGATCAAAGTCCAGTGTTTCGTTTATCATAGGATCAATTTGTTGGGTTTACATAAAAGCATCCTCTACGGTAAAATGTCTATTTCTAAAAAAGGGAAACGTTAGATTTGAGCGCTCATCTCCCTCCTGATTTGTCTTTCAGCTGTTTTCACTCGATGCGAAGGTGCTGCTGATTACAAACCTGCCGAAATATTCTGAGGGCTGCTACAGAGAGGATGAAGTTGCCAATCTGCTCCGCCCGTTTGGGTTCATCTATAAAGGGAACAACATCTATGTTATTCCTGAGAAGTGCATGGTGGGTGCCAGATGATCCTCCTGTAGGGAGTTGGAGTAATAATCTTACGGTTTCAGGTTTTCTTCAGTCATTAAATTCTAGTGAACTCATTTGGTGTCATTTCTAATTCTCACATCGATCGCTCAGAAAACAGCTGTGCTACTTTTTCTTGAACACGTCCAACAAAATTAACATCAGCAGCTACGTTTACATGGACAAAAGTAATCGGAATAAACGGCCGATCAGAGTAAAAATGCATCATTTAAACAAACCATTGGAATATTGTGACTGGATTAAGCTTAATCCTAATGAAATTGTTTTCTGAATGAGAGGTGTGGTTTATGGGGATTGATAAACATGATGCATTTCTGGGTTGGTAAGTGGTGGGAATGCCATCCGAAAGCAAAACTGTCCTTTTCGAAAAACCCTTTCTGTTTGGAAAAAAATAAAAGGGCTCAAAATTGTTGCTTACTCAGTAACGACTGAATCGTAATTAGAAACTCGTGCAAGTCCAGCCTGGGCGCTCAGAAGACAAACTTGTATTATACTACTTTGTTTTACTATATTTGTGGTTTAGCAAAGAATGAAGTACTTCTGTGTTTTTTTATATATATATATATATATATATATATATATATATATATATATATATATATATATATATATATATATATATATATATATATATATATAGATAGATAGATAGATAGATAGATAGATAGATAGATAGATAGATAGGAGAATTTGATAGCTGCGCAGTGGTTCTATTATGAGTAAAGCCATGTCCATACACGCACATTATGACTGGATTAATTGATTGTATCCATATAAACGGTACAATCAGATTATTTAATCCACATACATTTTAATCCGATGGTGACATTTTGTGCATGTAAACATAACTAGTGAGGGTAAACCCCTGGAAATTCATCCCAGTCAGACCCAAGAAACGTCTCATAGAGGGCAACACACTTGAATTTATCCTGGACAGATATAATTTTTACCATTTTATCCTTTCAAAGGCTTGCAGATTCCAATAGTTTTATGTTTCCAGGACCTAAACAAAGAAATGTGTATCAAAGCATGAAAAAAAGCAGATGCCAGGCAGTCGAGTACTCAGAGAAAAATGCAGTACAATCGCAACGTAAAGCCAAGTTGGGATATGAAGCCATAAATACAATCAGAATCCCGTG
Organism: Fundulus heteroclitus; assembly: GCF_011125445.2. Lineage (NCBI taxonomy): Eukaryota > Metazoa > Chordata > Actinopteri > Cyprinodontiformes > Fundulidae > Fundulus > Fundulus heteroclitus. Next base: position 27,345,417 of record NC_046374.1, read on the forward strand.
ACAAAAGTGGGTAGAGCAACGTCTCGAGCATGAAGAATAGCTCAAAGTCATGATTTGTGTGGTGATTTATCAAAAGAGGAACAGGAAGTCAGGAGAAATGTGGTCTGAGAGCTGTCTGCCTGGAGACCTGACAAACTTGCACCCTGAGGAGGGATTTAAAAGCTCTCTGTGGTGAAATCCAGTGATTCCCAACTATTGTGCAAATGACAACATGTAACAAGTAAAATAATATATATATATATATATATATATATATATATATATATATATTTATTTATTTATTTATTTATTTATTTATTTATTTATTTATTTAAGATGTAACTCCTGCTCCAGTTCTGACCAGCATTTTTCCTCCAATGTGCACCGCAGCATGTCACCAGAGTCTACTTTATATTATCAAGCCATGCAACGATTGACTGCTGGGTTTTTACCAGTTTATTAATTTTCCTTGGAAAACATTTGGTGCTCTCTTGATCCTCCTGTGTCTGTGATCCAGTCAACACATTAAAAAAATAATGTTTTAATCAAGCGACCAGAACATTAGACGCTGACGCAGATCCAGAGAACACGTCATCTAATATAATATATTTCACTTCCTCGAAGTACTTGGAGCCTCCAACTGTTAAAGCTTTTTTAACCAGATTTGAACTTCATTTTCATCCATTTTTGCTTTTATTGAAACGGATTTGCCTTCTCACACATTTCTGCGAATCATAGAATTGCCTGCTTAATGAGAAGAACATGTCCCACAACAGAAAAGGGAGTCGTGTGTTTAATTTATTGCAGTTTTTGAAAAATGAATGTCATTATTAAAACAATGTTTTGTTCTTCTCATTTTGTATAGAAACGCATGATATCTAAGAAACTACATTATTTGGAAACTAGGATGATGATCAAAATTATTGATCACAAAATACTATAAATTCTCCTTGTAATATGAAGTTTATATTATAACTGTTTTCCAACTAGGTTATAAGCCAACAATCCAAGGCTGACAAAAAATATGAATCAAGATAAAATATCTTGTGTAATGACTAAAAGCTCTCTGTACTGGTGAACGTGTCAGCAATTTATTAAAATGTGTTTATGTTAAGAAACAAAGGCAAAAAAGATTAAAATTAGGATTATAAATCAAAGTTTGTTCTGATTTAAGAGGGTGAGAAAGGTGATTTATTTATTTATGTTTCCATATTGGTGATAATTTCATGACTGGTAAATACCAGTTCTGTCAAAAGTTTAGTAATTATGGGAGCAATTAATGCAAGAATATGAAATTGAGTCTTAAATATGTTTTTGTTCTTTTAGGCGTTTGCTCAGATGCCAGATGTGAAGACGGTTCAAAACATCGTGGCTCATTCCGACCAAAACAATCTTGTTTTCAGAGGATCGAAACTGTCGGTCAGAGTTGTGCACGACATGCTTTCCATGACGCCAGTAAGCATATCGACACATTCTATCTATCTATCTATCTATCTATCTATCTATCTATCTATCTATCTATCTATCTATCTATCTATCTATCTATCTATCTATCTATCTATCTATCTATCTATCTATCTATCTATCTATCTATCTATCTATCTATCTATCTATCTATCTATCTATCTATCTATCTATCTATCTATCTATCTATCTATCTATCTATCTAGCTATCTATCTATCTATCTATCTATCTATCTATCTATCTATCTATCTATCTATCTATCTATCTATCTATCTATCTATCTATCTATCTATCTATCTATCTATCTATCTATCTATCTATCTATCTATCTATCTATCTATCTATCTATCTATCTATCTATCTATCTATCTATACATCTCAAAAGTTTTGTAAAGAAAGTAAAACTTGAATCTGAAGTCCAGCTGACATCAGGAGGAAAGAAATGCTTAATTTTGTGCTTTTCTTTTTGTTTCAGTTTGGATTTTATTCATTTCTGATCAAAAGGAGCCACTCTGTAAGTATCACCTTTTTCTTATTTACAGCTTTTTGATGTTTCTACCCTTAATAGCGCAGTGTTTTGTTTAAGAATAACGTGAGTGCAGAATAATGTCGGAGTTGCAGTCTTACACTTTTTATTCCCGTTTCTTTCTGTATACAATAAATTGTGTGGTTGGTGGGACGTAGAAATACTGCAGCTCTGTCGTTTTTACCTCGGACAGAAAGTGGAGGACGATGGAGGAAGCTCCGTCTTCATCCACAACATCTCAGAGAGCGAGGCCAGCGCTCTGAGGGAAGCTCTGAAGACCATGGGCTCTGTGAGGCGATACCTGCCTCTTCTCAACAAGGTGTTAGACAACAGCAGTGGTCCACATGTCTGTCTGAGAGCACAAGTGTCACTCAGTTGCTCCTGTGTGTTTTCAGGTGTTTGTTGAATTTAAATCCAGGAGTGAAGCCGACCGGCTGGGAGTTTGGTACAGCCTCCTGAAGCACCCTCCGGCTCATTATGTCTTCAGGATGAAAATACCCCAAATCAGCAGGATTTCTCCACGTGAGTCTCTGTTTTAGGGCATGAACGTACCGTTAAAAATGAACGAATAGGTCATAATCAGGCCTCAACAGAACTATTCTGAGGTTTTCCAGATCATCTTTGTTGGAGGCGGGACACACGGGACACCGCTGGTCCAAAGGTACCAGTGACTCCTAAAGCTGGACTGATAGGCAGATGTCAGCTGGAATCAGTATGTTTCTGTAAAACCAATTAAAATGTATCTTAGTGCAATTTGCAAGAAAAATGGGTCCTATTCACGTTGAGCTATGTTTGGATCTAATCCAGTCCAAATGTGGCTCATGTCAGTCCAGTTTGTTGTTGTTGTTTATTCTGTCAAATTCAGTTGATTGTGTCGTGTAACTTGGTTGTTTTCTAAAGCAGAACAGCTGATTGGATCCAGTATTTAACAATTACTCATACTGAGCAAGCATGCGGCGACAGTGAAGAGGAAGTACCACGTTTTAACGGGAACAAACTAGGGCTGAACGATTTCGGAAAATAATCGAATTGTGATGTGTTTTTTTTTTTATCTTAATATTGCGATTTAATGTGATTATTTTTTTTTTCAGTTTAATTTATCATGTCTTTTTAAACATATGCAGACAACAAATCAATGTTTCATCGCTGTGCAGATCAGGTGCTAAAAGAGCCATTGTGTCTCAACTCAGAGCAGAAATGATCGCGTTCTGACTACAATTTATTTCAACCAAAATTGTGATTTGATTTTAACTTTTCTCCGCATTAACCACAACAAAAATGGCCTCTAGATAAAGATATTTGTAAACGAGGACTATTTAAATCAAGAACTTTTAATGTTTTCATTAATCAGAATATTATTCAATAGAACAGCTTTTAATTGAGGTTGACATCAATCCTTGTTGAACATAAAGTGCAACCAACAAACAAGTCTATGTATTAAACTGATTTACCAGAACTTAATGCTGTGGTGAGATTCCTGAAAGTTTCTGGTAAAACAGTATGATTATATTAACTCTATAACAAGTAATAAAATTAGATTATCTCACTGCTGCAACTGTCCTCCCTTCCATGTGGAGCAGAAACAATTTAAACATTTTACTGACACCTAAAGAACTGATTCACTAATTGTTACACAGCCAAAAATTTAAATTGTGTTTGTTTGTTTTTTTAAAAATTGCGATTAGATTGCAAATGCGATTAATTGTTCAGCCCTAGAAGAAACCTCCAGCAACGTCAGGCTGAAGCACCGGTCCAGGAGTGGTTTTTATACAGGCAATAGAAAGAGAACGCCTACAGTACCAGTCTGAAGTTTGGACACACCTTGGTCATCCAACGGCTTTTTCTTATTTTTATTACTTTAAATAATCAAAAGACATCAAAACTCTGAAGCAAAAGGAGTAAGAATCAAGCTGCAAATTTGTGAAATAACTGAATATCTTTGATATCTTAGATTCTTCAAAACACCCCCCACCTTCTCGTTTTAAGTACTGCTTACTATTAATAACCACTTTGATGGAAACTAATGGGGATCCTAATAAACAAATAAATAAATTGCTGCTCTTGGCCTCCTCTTGATGAGCTTCAGGAAGTAGAAAGAGACAAAATGAGAAGGTGAGTCCAAACTTCTGATAATGGAGTTAATGGCAGCAAAGAGACACGGCTAAACGAGTGTATGAAGCAGGAAGATGGTGGAAACGGAGAGAGCTGATTGGCTGATCCACTGCCTAAACGGTGGAGAAAATGAACACATAAAGTTCTTAAGAGTTCTTAACAATCATACATTTATAATATTTAGATTAGATAAACTTTATTATCGCCATAGGGGGAAATTAAATTGGTTTCAGCAGCCCGGTGGGTTTAAGGTGTGTCTAGTAACATAATTTTGTTGAGGATAAATAAATGAGAAAGATATTGGAACAATCATGAATAAAAAGTGGAGAATTCTAAAGAATATTTACAGAAGAGTTGAGAAAGTATTTTCTATATTGCGTAATAATGTCAGTAGCTTAAATGGTGATCTAGAAGTTTGCTTGTGTGATGCCATCTCCTGGTTTTGAACGTTGCACAAAGCTTTTCTCATCAGGCCGTTGCGTAAAAACACCAAGACACGCAGAGAAAAAGATGCACTGATCTGCAGCAACACGCTTCTAAGTCTGTATTTATTTGCACCGTGATCCAGGAATCAATTTACCTTTAAACACCCCTCTATTCTCCCCCCAGAGGTGTGAGCTGGGCTGCTGTCCCAAAAGATGGAGAAAACCAAATAAAATCGCTTTTTACATTCAGGCAATCCCAGTAAAATCCTGACTGGTGAGAGGTCTTTAATATCAAATAGATAAAGTAGTAAAATGACTGCTGAGTAGAAATAAATAACTAAATCAAAATGAGGATGGAAATAAGAGACGTTCAAACTTGGATGCTGTGGGACAGTGAATTAATTTAGCTAAATTTCATCATCATGACACATTTTTTCATCTTGTTTAATCTGTTAATTTCTCTCCTCTGATTGTACTAGGGTAAAAAACAAAGCTCGTAGTTATCAACCAATCGCAGCTCTTAAAAGACAGCGTCACACCCACACCTCACTAAGGTAAAAGTTTCTGCCTTTTCCTTACTTAGAGTCGCTCTCAGCAGCGTCTGAATCACTCTTAAGCTAAAACTCCCAGGTAGGAATTTTTAGGCTAAGATCTGAGCTTTGTGAATACGGACACTGGTATCTTCTGATTCTTGTTAGACATGAGCTGCTTTTCAGTACACAGGCTAAAAAAAGGGGTTTCCTACTCTTTAAACCTCTTTGGTCCAAGTGTTGCACTTATGCAAATAAAACCTGTTTTATTGTTGTGGTGCTGTACTTTGGTTTTTGTTGATTGTTTTTTTTTTTTTTTAATGGTTGGCATCACCATAGACATAATCAAAACACCTTTTTTCATTTTTATTCGCGCAGCACCTAAGGCTCCAAATAAAGCCGTGCCAGACGGCGGCCGAGCTGGTGACGGAGCCGCCGCCCCCGCTGCCGAGTGTTGGGTTCCACATGGAAGCACGCCTCCATTTTGGATCACAATGACCACCAAACCGTTTCTGTTTCCCACCTTCTCTCCCTGGTTCAGTATTCCAGGTACAAAAAAAAACACAAAGAGACTTTATGTAACTCAAATTTAGTGATTGTTTGATTTTTATTTTTTTTATTTTCTTCCATAGAGCATCTGACAGTCGGTACAATAATGGATGTAAAGGTAATTCTCATGTGGAAGAGTTCAGAATTACAGATAATAGTTTACAGACACTGGACTTTTTTTTTCTTGTTTTTGTACCTTTTTTTTGTCATGTAGAAAACGGCGTGGCAGGCCTCCAAGTTCAACACCATCATGCTGACTGGTTTACCTCAGAGAAACTACACCCACGAGGACGTGGCCAAGCTGGTGTGGCGCCATTTCCCCCTACGAAACCTGCGGACTCTGTTCTACAATGTGACGGTCTTAGCTCTGCAGAGGAGGGTAGGGAGAGACACCAGTATTATCATCATTTGTTGGATATTGTCTCTATGTAGTAACTTTTTCTCTCTCTGCGCTCCAGGCCTTTGTGTTTTTTATCAGCTGGGACGCCTGTCAAGATTTTCTCCTAAATCACGTCAACAATCCAGTTTCTGTCGAAGGCGCCAATCTCAGCGTTCACCTGGTCTTAGAGAACATGCAGCCCGGCGTCAGTGAGGTATGACACGTGAGTTTATAACGAGAGGTTAGACTCGGGTTCATTAAAATAACATTGATACATTTAATCCACAATTATTTAAAATCAGAGAAGTAATCGAATAAAAATGTCTATTATTGGCTTTCAGTGTGGAGATTAATTTAAAAAGAAAATTGAAGTATGCAGATACACGCATAGGCAAACAATAAGAATAAGAGACTGCGCATTAAGTGGAAATTTACAACTTAAGTAAAATAATGCAGTCATTAGAAATAGCACTGTGATTAAAGAAATGTGTAACTTTTTTAGTAATATGAATTTAAAAATTGTGCAGAACTTGCATGAACAGTTTCCCAGCTGTTTTTAACTCTAGATCCTGGTTTCTTTGTTTTTGTTTTTTCACTGTCCTATGGGTTCAGTCCTGGCTAAAAGATGGGTGACGTCTTTTAGCTAGATTCGCTGTTCTAGTCTAAAGCCAAGGTGGTGCAATAATACATGAATGTTGGTTTATATTTGCGTTTCTTATCATGGATACTATTAGAAGCGTTTGATCCTATCTAGTTGTCAGGACTGTGAACTGAACAGGATTCATGTAATAGTAAAGGTGTGTTCATGTCCAACCGGAATGGTGCCACTTTTGCTTTATATAGCTGGCCAGACAGGCCAGGTCTAATGACGCTTCCACGCCAGCCTCCCTTGCTCACTTTTCTCCAGGCTTGCTCCTTTCTGGACTTGTCTCGGTAATAATACCTGGTTGAGTCGTACAACTCAGGCTGACCGTGTCGCTTCGTGTCGCTCTGGGTTCACTTTAATCACCAAAAAAGCGCCTTTTGGATCGCTAGAAACGCCTTTGTGGCGTCGCTCCTCTGTTGCACTTGTGCAGGGATAACATTTAAATCTGTCGTTCGGCCCGACACATTCGCGTTCGATGTGAACGCACCTTCAGAATGCTCTTGGAAGACCACATAAAATATGGCTGAACTCAGTAAATCGTCTGACTCAAAGCTAGGCTGCACGATAAAAAATATATACAGGCTTAACTGATGTCTTTTACAACTAAAATTTTACAATGTACAACATGTGACCAAAATAAAAAAAAAACTAAACTTCTAATGTTGGGCTTGAAGCTTGTTAGCACCACCTGCCAATTAAGATGTGGAAATTAGTAAAAATTCTATTATGCAACATTGAATACAATTATTACTTTAGATTCTGAAAAGATTAACAATTCATAACAATTATATATTGTAAAACAATATTTTATCATCAAACTGACAATTGATTATTTTTGCATCATTCCTCAAGTGCCTAATGTCTCTAATTGGCATCATACCTAAATGTACACTAACTGTTGGTGCAAATTAGCAACATAATAATTAGAAATAAAATAAAAATCTTATTAAAAACAAATAAATGTTGTACAACTGAATGTAAATTCCTATGTCCCAGATACCAGATAAAGCACTGACACTGAAATTATTATTGGCATAAAGTTTTACTGGTTTTCTTCCAGCTCATTAACCTGAGCTGTAGAAAAACTTTGGGAAGATTTGGTCAGACATTTCTCCTTTTTAAAAGAACAAGAAATAACTTAATTCTCTAAGTTATTGCAGCACTTGATTGAATCTGGTCCCACATCTGTTAAAGTCTTATAGATGTTTGTCATTTCATGGCATGAACGTTTATCCCACAGCTAGCTAGAACGAGCCTGTTTGATCATCGGCGTACTTCCACTAACACCTAGCATAAAACATGATGGAGGTCGTTGACGTCTGGAAGCCCTTTAATGACGTTTGGTCCCCTCCATCTTTATTTGCAGGAGACGATGTACAGAGCTCTGATGAGATGGAGCGACGCTGTAAGTCGCCGATCCCTGAACTGAGACGGCTGAGAGGAAGCGGCGGCTTCTGTAACCTTTAGCCGTTTGTCTCTAAAGCACGTTTCAGAGCCCGAGTCTCTGGAGGAGCGGCTGCTGTGTGTGGAGATCTGCCGTCCAGATGTGCACCTCGTCTTGATGGTCATGAAAGAAGTGGCGTCTGTTGCTGCGTTTGTAAACTTCCTGCCGCTCGCTAACCGGGTACCCCAGCATTAGCTGGCTATTAGCTAGCTGTTAGCTAGCATCTCACACTCATACCGGTCCCGATTTCTGCCTCCACTTGTGGGTTTAGATAAGAACGTAAACATACAAGTAATGTTGGCAATACTTCATACAACACAAAGGCTAGACTTTTTATTTATTTTTTTCTTGTCATGAACAGATTTTATGTGTTTTTCCACTTGTTTCCTGTGTTTGGTACCTTCTGACTGTCAGATTGTGGTGGAGATGGCTGAGCCAAGAGGTGTAACAGAAGTCGTGGACAAGATCTCACTGGACTCTTCATGTCAAATTTGGTAGATTGGTATTTCAGGGGATCTGAACAACTTTGATATGAACATGGATAATGTCCAGGTTCTTGGTACTGATCAGCCTCCTGTTCCATTTTCCCTCCCAAACAGGCGGAGAGTTAAACGTATTGAGCCGTGAGTATCTCCTCTCCAGTTTTTTTTTGTGAATAAATTACCGACTGGCTTGATTGCAGACAATGGTTATTTTACCTCTTGATGCTGTATTATTCAGTTTATTTTCCCTTTCAGCCAAAGACAGCCGACTTCCTCGGGACAATTGGTTCTGACTGTGCAGGATTTTACACCCGCCTTAGACCATAGACATTTCATGCCCTCTGGGACAACCAGTGATTTCAAAGACATATCCCAATAAGCAAATGTGACTGACTCTGGTTATTAGTATCTTCAATCTTAAATTTTTTTTAAAAAGTAAAAAAAACAAAGCAACTGGACTTGTTTTCCGTAGTAGAAGACGTTTCGCTTCCTGTCCAGGAAGCTTTCTCAATTCAAAATTTTCAATCTTCAATCCATACCGGGTCAAGGAACATGTAGGAAAAGAGGACTAATATAAAATCTTGATGGAGATTTAAGCATTTTATTGATTTATTCTCATAATATTTCAAAAACTACCCATAGAAATTATTTAACAGTGGACAGTTGTTTAAGAAAGGGACAAAAACTGAAGGTAAATTGAGCCCCTTATAGTTCTTATAAAATATAAACAGCTTTACCACAGCAACAAACGCATTAGTATGCCAGCTAAAGTCCTAGAACAATGCTTCTTCAAACCCTTAAGGTACGTTCACAACGAAAACCATCAAGGCTAACTTCTTGCATGGACTGCCTGCTGTTGGTCGCTTGACATTTCGCCTCTCAAACGATCCGTGCTGACAATGCAGCCAAAACGACTTATCATTTTAGGAAGGTGATTTTATATATATAACAAAAAACATTTATATACTTAAATAAACGGACAATGAGGACCCTTAACATGATGCAAATTGACAGAAAAGAGCTCCGATTGTTTAACTTGATCGACATTTTGCTTTGTTTGAAGTTTTGCTTCGCTCTAATCGCCCAATTCGTGCTGTTAGCCTCGCGGACCCTTAATGCGCTCCTGAAGGTGTTTTTACGTAAGCATAACTTGGACAGCATTAGCTTCACTCGCCCTGTTGGTGTTCAGTGTGGACGTTCCTTTTAAGATTTGAAACAATTTTTGTAAATAAGCCCTGTATAAATCTGATACTTTATTCATTGCTGCTGATAATATTTTGTCTTCTGCCACCCCCCAAACAATGACAAGTTGGTTTAACATACACCTAAAAAAATGAGGCAGCAACCATTCTTAAAGTCTTATGTCAATCATAATTTAAAATGAGCTTTAGTTTTTTATTTATTTATTTAAGGGAAGCTCTTTTCACATTTGTTCTTCTTACAGATATAATATTGCTGAACAACTTGTATAAAATAAAGGCTTAAAACCTGTTTCTGCTCTTTAAGTCTGAAGAGTCTAAATCGGCGACTACAAGACTCGAGTGAGACTGAAATAAACCTTGAAGTGGACACGCTCGGTGGATCCCAGCGTCCTGCCGAGGACCTGCTGAACCCAGCTGCTAGGTCTGATTCCCCCCCATGGTGTGGTGGAGAAATGGAAAGCCTTTTTTCTCCTCAGAGGATATCGTGGCCCCGGCAGAGAGGCAAAAGAGCCTCAGAGAGTCCGGTTGCATCCATGGAGAGTCCTTGGTGGGACGGAGAAGGTGGTAAACCCACAGAGAACGTCGCTGCGAGCCGCTCCGAGTCTGAACAAAAACCAGAAGCTTCAGAGAAGGATCCCTCTCCTAAGAGGAGGAAGCTGGAGTTAAAACACCAAACCCAGAGTCTGGAGGCTGGATTTAAAGACGCAACAGTAAAAGATGAGAAGAAAGGTGTGGAAGAACATGGAGAGGATGAAAAAAGTCATCCTGCAGAGGAAGAAAAACTCAATGCTCTCCATAAAAGTGAAGGAAAGCAGGAAGATGAGGAAGACCAGGTTCTACGTCAGGGAGGCCTTCAGGTCTCTGACGTCTGCGTGACGTCAGCTGACGATCGGACCGGGCCTGAACTCCAGCCACTAGAAACTCCCTGCTACCTGCTGTCTGAAGCAGACGGTTCCCCCACAGGAGATGTTTACCAAGCGATGGACTCAGTGGAGGGTCAGCCACCCACTGAGCGGGGATCGGAAACTAACGAGGGAAAAGCGGCCAAGAGAAGCACGGCAGCCGCCTCCAGAGACGACGAACCAACCAGGACCAACACCTCTGAACGTGACGAGATGGACGCCACAGAAGAAACGCTTGGTGGACACGAAGACGCCTCAGAGACTCGAAGTTCAAGAGGACCAAAGAGTGCCGGAGGAAGCTCAATTCAAGCAGAGCTCCTTCTGTGTGCTAAAGAAGCTGCCGAACCGACCAACACAGGCTCTGCAAACAGAAGAACCGCAGCGGGAGATGTTTGGAGTCGATCAAGGACACCGGAGATGCCCGCATCAACGAGCCCCTCTGCTGGAGACTCTGAAGACCAAAGGGAGGAGAAAACACCTCTGAAAGAAACCTGTCCAGCAAGGAAGAGCGACACCCTAACAGTTGATGAAATAAAGGTCTGGCATAAAAACGCCGAGGAGCAAAAAACGACTAAACACGTGACAGAAGACAGATCCAGACCAGGAGGGAACGACGTTGCCATAGATGGAACAAAAATGGCCGAAAACGGGGATGAAAGAAGAGCTCCAACAAACAGCAGCTGCACAAGCAAGTCTGCTGGAGAGGAAGAAGACACAAAGTGGAAGACGGAAAACAAAGAGACTGACGCTAGTCTCTGTGAGGTGGGAGAAGATGAGACGGTGGAGGGACGGCGGACGGAAGAGTCATGGTGGTGGGACGTAACAGAGGGAAAGCTCCTTACATGGGATGAGGCTGAAGAAGAGGACGACGGATATGAAGAGGGAGAGGTTCAGATCTAGATGCACCGTTCAGCTTTTTACCACAGAGGTTTGATTTTGACCGTCTCATTCTTCCACTAGACTCCGGGATCGGCAGAGGGAAGAGAGGGATGCTCCGAACGGCGCTCAGGTCTGGCTTTCTGTCGTTTACCGCACAACGCCGTTCGCTATGTCACATTACACCAAACTTCAGTGGTAGTTATTTGAAGACAACCATTAACGACTGTTAACCAAAATCCAGCTGTTCTTTACCCCCAGATTCCTCATCCTCTGTGACCGCTCCTTTCACGCACAGGACTGTCTCAGAAAATTAGAATATAGTGATAAAGTTCTTTATTTTCTGTAATGCAATTAAAAAACATGAAATGTCATACATTATGGATTCATTACAAATCAACTGAAATATCGCAAGCCTTTTATTGTTTTAATATCGCTGATTATGGCTTACAGCTTAAGAAACCCAAATAGCCTAACCGAACTGCAGCTCCAAGAAACTAGGGTAGCTAGACGATGCAACCGCGGATGCAGTAAGTTTTGCTTTTCACGGACTCACTGCGGCGGTCTGGAACGGGACACGTACGGAAGTGGAGGATGTGGAATTACGAGGTTGGGATTGCTTGAACCATTCAGAAACTAATTAAAAAAACTTATATTTGCTGCAACACAAAATGTCTAGCTAGCTAGTAAAAAACGGATTGACCTGCACTATTGAACTGTACGCACTCTGTGCATACAGAATGACAAATAAAGTTGTCTAAGAACATAGCCCAAGGTGGTTGATGCACAAATGCTGAACATTTCCCCCCTAAAATGTATTTTTCTGTGGTGTGAGGCTTTGCAAATTAAAATGCAAATTCTCAGTTATCTGCAGTGGTGGTTCTAGACAGGGGCCAGTGCCCCTGTAGAAATGGTCCTGGCCCCTGGACTAAGGACTTGACATTAAATACACTTCTTACGATTATATGCACATAACTGATTGATATGCACATAACTGATTGATCGCTTTAATTTTTTGCCATTTTTTTTTACAGTTTTACTCTAACAACGATTTAAAAATGAAGGTGCTTCATGTTTAGCTTCAGCCATATTGAGCTGGGATCACAGTTTTAACCAGGTAGATCAGGGTTCTGAAACCCGCAGTGGGTCACTAAATATTATTGAAGAATTAAATATTTTCTTTTTTTATCGTTTCGTTGTTTATTCTGTGCCCCTATGAAAAAAAACACTTGCCCCACCAGGTAAATTTTGCCTAGAACCACCACTAGTTAACCAGATCATCACAGTTGGGTTTAAGCCTGTTTGCTAAATTTATAAAATTTTTATTCAACCATGCTTTTGGCTTTGCTTCTTATATTGAATTTGGAAGAAATTGTGACTACAGACACCAAGTGACTTTTCCTGAAAGGCAGACTCTGGTCCGCCAATTAATTAAATGTGACTAAATAGGGCAAACATAATAAACTCCCCCCAACATTTAGGACATTGTCGGCTTTCTTTGCCGTCTTCTATTTCTAACCAGGCAGAACTCAAGACGCTTCAGATCTACCACCCTGTTCTACGAATTTCTTGTTTCAAATTGGTCTAAAATTAGATTGTAGGTGTAATTTAATGTAATTTAACAGGCTGTAGAAACACCACTAAGCTAAATCCACCGTCCTGGTCCTCCTCAGTCCTCAGCAAACACACCAGGGGGCTTGTTGGACCTCAAGCAAAGCTGCGTCACTTCCAGTCTTCGTTCCTCTCCGTTGACGCCAAGCTGTTCCCGTTCAGCGGCAGACCCCCCCTCGGTAAGGCGCACCGACTCCAATCCGCCACCTTCGGGTTCACGTCGTTCGTTCTGCCGTTAAACCCTCCGCGGTTCTGCTCGTCTCCTCAGGTGAGGAGTTTGTGGAGCCCAGGTCGGGCCTCTTCTGCTCCGTCTGCTGCGTTTTCTTCCTGGACGAGCCCAGAGCCGACGACGCGCACTGCTGCAGCCGCGCGCACTACGACAACCTCCAGGTAGGCTCCGACGCGCGGAGGATCTACAGGACTGTCTCAGAAAATTAGAATATTGTGATAAAGTTCTTTATTTTCTGTAATGCAATTAAAAAACATGAAATGTCATACATTCTGGATTCATTACAAATCAACTGAAATATCGCAAGCCTTTTATTGTTTTAATATCGCTGATTATGGCTTACAGCTGAAGAAAACTCAAAAATCCTATCTCAAAATATTAGAATATTTCCTCAGACCAAGTAAAAAAAATAATAATTATAACAGCAAAACAAAATCAAACATTTGAAAATGTCCATTAATGCACTCAGTACTTGGTTGGGAATCCTTTTGCACAGATTACTGCATCAATGCGGCGTGGCATGGAGGCAATCAGCCTGTGGCATTGCTGAGGTGTTATGGATGCCCAGGATGCTTCAATAACGGCCTTTAGCTCATTTGCATTGTTGGCTCTGGTGTCTTTCAGCTTCTTCTTCACAATACCCCACAAATTCTCTATGGGGTTCAGGTCAGGGGAATTGGCAGGCCAATCAAGGACAGTAATGCCATGGTCAGTACACCAGTTACTGTGAGAATCTGATGTCGTCTCTTAACCACTACCATACTTGTGATTTAGTTTACTGAACCAAGCTGAGTGTTTTTCAAGGCTCAGGAAACTCTGCAGTGTTTCGAGTTAATTAGACGATTCAAGTGATTAGTTGAATAGCCTACTAGTATACTTTTTCACGATATTCTAATATTTTGAGATAGGATATTTGGGTTTCTTCAGCTGTAAGCCATAATCAGTGATATTAAAACAATAAAAGGCTTGCGATATTTCAGTGGATTTGTAATGAATCCAGAATGTATGACATTTCATGTTTTTTAATTGCATTACAGAAAATAAAGAACTTTATTACAAAATTCTAATTTTTTAAGACAGTCCTGTAACCCAGAGGCTCGGCCTCACGCCGTTTCTTCTTCTTCAGCGTTATTACCAGAGGCTTTCAAGAAGGCCGGACCCCAGTTAGCCGCCGTCTGCGTCTGACTGATCGGTTCTTAAAGGTAAGTCTCAATTATCGGGTGTTTAAAGTGCAGCGTTGGGCTATCATTGGCTGGATTTTTTTTTACCAACTTTTGTTTTTTCTTTGGTCCCTTTTGGCTGATGAGGGTCTACTGGAGCCGTCCTCCGTCTGGCTTCAGGCCTCAAGATGTAATTCACAGGATCCGGGGACGACTGTCGCTTGCGTTGTTTTCCTGTTTTTGCTCTTTATCCAGCCTTAGTTGTGTTTATAACATCTGTTTGAATTTGTTCTGGGCAGGAATAGTAAAGTTCATGTATTTATTCCTGTTTTTCTACATTTCTGGTGCCTCAAAATAGAGGAACGTGTTATTAGGACCCAAACTGGACGACTGCTTTTCTCCCAGGATACATTGTTGTTTTTCAGCTTTTGGAGAACTGGTGTAATTAGTTGACTTATTTTCATTGTTAAAAATGTAACAAGATTTTTGTTTTGTTGATTTATTGACATTACTGTAAATGTCAGCTGCTTTGTGTTAAAGATTAAATAAAATGTTGCATAAGTGTTTCAAGTCTTCCACATGTAAACCTTTTACCCTCTGAGATCCTCAGTGTTGGTTTTTAACATTGTTGTGACGCCTCATGTGTGACGGGGGCGCTTAAGTAAAACAGGATCAAATAGTTTCATGTTAAACAGGATATTGTATAAATCACACTTGTCAAAGGGAACTAAAAGCAACATTTTCTTGAAATGAGTGCATTTGTAATCTTATTTCAAGTGCAGTAAATTCAATTATCTTTGTTAGGATTCAAAATATTTATTCCATTGGCGGATAATCTTATTTACCTGCTGGAATTAAGGGCAAATACAATAATTTCAAGAACATTTTCCATTTTTTTTGCAGTGCAGGAAGTGACACTAATGAAAAATACAGTTTTTATCCTCCGCTCTGCTCTAGACGGTGTTGGCTGATTGGTGCTGACCTCTGGTGGGGAGCCATTAATCATGTCAAATTAAATTAAATTTAAAAAATGGAAGGGCTAAAGTCAACACAACAGGAGCTGAAACCCGATCTTTAATATTTAGCAATGTGTGATACCATGTCCTCGCTTTTGATTGTTGCACAAAGCTCTTCTCACCAGCCTGGAGTGCAGAGACGAAGATGCACTGATCAGCAGCAACACACTAAGTCTGTGTTTATTAGCACCGTGATCCAGGGATCAATTCATCTTTATTCTCCTCCCAGAGATGTGAGCTGGGCTGCTGTCCTGTTTGGTTTCCTCCACCTTTTTTTTTTTCCTCCATTTCATGTAAGAATTGTTTTACACAAGCAGGTGATCCCAGTAAAATGCTGACAGGTGAGAGCGCATTAATACCAAATAAAATGACTGGTAAAAATAATAATTATGTAAATAAGGTGTTAAAACTTTGTAAGAGTCAATTAAGCTAAATTTCATCGTCATGACATTTCTTAATCTAGTCTAAATGGTTAATTTCTCTCCTGATCAATAGGGGTATGTTGTGCTGTTTTTTTTTTTATTCTTGTACAACCCAATGATGTCAACCGCACCTCCTTAGTCAGATAAATGTTTCTACACTGCAAAAAGGGAACTAAAAGTAGGTAAAATTGTCTTAATTAGTATATTTTTCCTTGATTTGAGCAGCTAAATAAGACTATTTGCCAATGGAATGAGAATTTCTACCCCTAAAATAAGATAATTAGCAGTGGTGGGAAGTAACGAAGTACAAGTACTTCGTTACTGTACTTAAGTACAATTTCAGTGTATCTGTACTTTACTTAAGTAGATTTAATAATGGATACTTTCTACTTTTACTATCTGTACTTTCTACTTCACTTCATTTCTATACAGCGTTTCGTTACTCGTTACATCCAAGACGCATTTCGGTTTTTTGATTTGTTCATTAGTTTGAAAGTATCCAATGGAGAGAGCAGAATTCTGATGCATAGCATAAAATATCTAAATCTAAACTGTCACAGGGGGTAAACACAATAAAAACATGCTTTATCTGCAGCATTGCTCAATAAAATGGTACATTACTGATTTATTAAAACTAAATACGATAGGTACACTTAATGACATTATATAAGCAGTTAGGTATTATGGTTGGCAAGTACTTTTACTTTTAATACTTAAGTAGTTTTAAAAGCTTGTACTTTCTTACTTTTACTTAAGTAAAATAATAATGTGGTACTTTGACTTTTACTTGAGTAAATTTTTGTCTGTGTATTTGTACTTTTACTTAAGTACATTGTATGAGTACTTTCTCCACCACTGATAATTAGACATCCTTCACTTGAAATAAGACAATGGAGATGAATTGTTATTTTAAGGGCAAAAATCCTATTCCATTGGCAAATAGTCTGATTTACCAGCTCAAATCAATGAAAAATACACTAATTTAGGGAGGATTTTACCTACTTTTAGTTACATTTTTGCAGTGTATATCAACCATATCAAATCGCTTCATGCATGGTCAGTATGAGGGATTGCTGCAAAGCCATCAACAATGCAGACGACTGTCCACTGTGGCTCTACGCTCTTTCAGGAGGAGTGAATGCTGCTTGGAGAGACTTGATGCAACCTGCTGGGTTTCCTTTAGAAACTTGTTAACCAATCTGTATAATATGATTGAATTTGTGCTATATAAACACATTTTTATTGAATTCTTGGCTCAAACCACCCTTACGTGTATCTAATAAAGTGGCCAGTGAGGCCCTGGAGCCACATAAACTACCATCATGTTTAAACAGATAAAAGACAGAAAATCCATACGTTATTAACATTTTGTTTATGGAAAGAAGCTCAGCAAAGCTACAAAAAAATATTTACAGTTAGAAACTCAGGGTGGAGGAAATCCTTTTAAGTCTTTCTGAGCATTTTTTTCCCCCCATTTGTTTATTTCAATCTAACATAATCCGAGATAATTATTAAATATAACATGTTTAATCAGTAGATCTGTTCCCTTCAACCACTGGACACTACAACAGCCTCTTTCATACAGGGACATTTTTTTTTATCTAACCCTGACTTAATCGTTCAACATCAAATGTGTTTATTTAAATCATTTATTCACGAGTCATGCAGAAAGGCTTTCTGCTGATGTTCACCGTTTCTCCTGCACCTCCTGGTAATGTTTCTGAAGACAGAGAAGAAGAAGAAGACAATGAGAAAGACGGACCACGTTCTGGTGGGTCGAGTAAAGGTTACATAAAAACAGATTCTTGAGATTAAATAAACTCTTGATGGCAGTTATTACCGTATTTTTCAGACCACGACACACTTAAAATCTTAAATGTTCTCAGAAATTGTTGATGGGCCTTATCTATGATCACTGTTGTGCTTACCGACTGACTTGACGTGGTACAATGTGCTAAAAAAATCTGTTAAAATGTCTAAGTATGACTTTGGTTAGCAACAAAGCTGCTTTGCTCTGGATATTCAGAAAATTATGGTATACTGTGTCGCTACCTGATAGGACCCCTGAGGTGTCTACAAGACTGCCTGACTGTAATATCTAAACTAGAAGTGCTTTCATGTAAGGCAGCCCGCGCCTAGAGTATGAGCTAGCAACAATAAACCTAGTAAGTTAATTTAATATAAAAGTTGTGTTTATTTTAGCCTTATGTTAGAAACAGGGCAGTGTAGTCCAGCTACTCTGTCCTCCCGAAACAGACGGATAGAGAGCTGTGGACATGGGGGGGCTGGAATAATACAGTGTCGAACAGATAATTTCACATAAAATATAGAAATTTCTAGGAAAAAACCCTGCATGTAGTCTCCAATCACAACATGTTTATTGTGATTGGAGGATCAAATAGTTGCCACTACTATTCTGGTTTAATCAAAGGAAACTAAACTGACCAGAATAAAGAGCGAAACTTTTTTTTCCTCACCATGAGGGCATTTCCAGGTTGAATTCAGGCAACACTCGGCGACTGAGATCGAGTTTTCTTGGCTCTGGCTCCGACCGGCTCGGCTCTCTGTTTGCTGATGGCTGCAGAACCAGAAACAAATATTTAAATTCAGAACCTGTGAATTGCCCAATCAGCAGCTTTCTTTAAACCAAACCTTTAAAATAGACAATTATATTACTCTGGAAACATTTAGCTTTAAAAAGAGTAATGTTGATGATTTTATTAAATCTTTTAAGTAAAATATTGTGATATTTTTTAACATGGGCTTTTAGAGAATGCAACAAAATGACAATATGATGAAAGTTACAGCTATAGTTGGTAATCCTGTTGAGAAACACTTTGTTATACTGGGTAAAATCGTCCTTCCATCCTGACAGTTGTCAATACATTGTAATTCACAAAAAAAGAGGTTAAAAAAATAAATCAATCTATGTGAAAGCTACAGGCCTGTAAAAACTAACCAATCTATGCTGTTTGGTCCAACAGGCAGAGATTTATTCAGATTTTTGGTCCTGCTCTCACCATTAAATTCCTGGGGTTTCACCTTATCTATTGGTTGCTCCACAAGCTAATCAGTCTGACGCGCTCGCCTAGCACCAGTGTGCGTGCTCTTTCCTTGCTAGTCTTCGCTTGCTGGTTGCGCATGTCTAGTGTTTATGTATCCAGTTAGCTTAGCGGCTAGGCTAGCGTTTAGCTTAGCAGCTAGGTTAGCGTTTAGCTTAGCGGCTAGATTAGCGGCTAGATTAGCGGTTAGCTTAGCGGCTAGGTTAGCAGTTAACTTAGCGGCTAGGTTAGCAGTTAACTTAGCGGCTAGGTTAGCAGTTAACTTAGCGGCTAGGTTAGCGGTTAGCTTAGCGGCTAGTTTAGCAGTTAGCTTAGCGGCTAGGTTAGCGGTCAGCTGTTCATTGTAGCTTCGCTGCTCTCACTGTATACTTTCAACATGACTGTTAGTCGCAAGAAGCAAACCCCTTACAAGTTATTGAAAAGAAGAGGAAGGCTTCAAGTGAAAGAAATAAGACCAGAGTAAATTTGAGAAAACATTTTTTACCAGTCACCAGAACGTTGTTTGTTACGCGACGAGTTTACCTGTCCTTCACAAAGACATTAAAGCGGTGACTGTGTGGGTCCGTGTGTTTCAGCTCCTCTGCTGTGTTCACTAAATAATTCTCTACGTCAGACTAAGAGATCGTACGCCAATTGGCCGTGTCGTCTCACATGTTGCTTTTCGCTACCTCTTATGGGTCAATCCATTTTTCTGGATATATCTCTTGCACAAGAGTATGAAACTACTTGTTTTTTTTGCCTGCTACAATGGCGGCTGAGGGTGTTTAAGTGTCTGCGTTACCAGGTGTCTTGTTAGCTATCCTCCTGGCTCGACCTCTGGTTCTGGGAGTTCTCGCTTCCTCCTTCTCTTCTTCTTCTCCTGCCTCCTCTGCCGATGTAGTGTTCACAGCCCCCTCTGCAGCAGAACATCAGAGGTTCAAACTCACAGCAACATTAAAACCACGTCCTCTTTAGAGACCCGCAGGTACAGATTTGATATTTGCAAAAAACAATCAACATTATGAACACCTTAGTGCTGCTCTACCACATACATTTCTCCCAACAAACAGTGACATTGCTGGTTCATGCAGTTGTTCGCAAAGTACCGTCACAAATATGTTAAGACCTTAAATTTTTTTTAATATTATGTTAAAAATGGACATAAATCTAGACCCATCCAGGGAAACAGACCTGTGCTGCCATCATGTTTGCGTTTAGCAGGTTGTGGGGCTTCCTCTGCTTCCTGTGTGTCTGGTCTCCCGTCCTCAGCTCCGCCTGCTTCACTCACATCCAATTTGATCTAAAAAGATCAACAAATATGGAATTAAGCCACATTCCTGATAATTTCACAGACCTGTGCCCCCAGATAAAATAATATATTCACCTCAGGCGAGGAGGAGGCAGCTGCGTCGTCCATCTTGTCTTCTTGTGGGTCGGGATCAGTTTTAGACTCCGGTTCTGGTTCTTCACACTCGCTGATCTCTGCTGCTGGCGCAGGTTCTTCTGGAGGAGGTACATCCTCAGGCAGGAGCATCACGCTCTGCTCCTCTGAGCCCAGCGGCTCTCCAGTTGTGTCGTCGTCTGTTTTTTCTTCTACTTTCTCAGCCTGTAACTCCTCCTCTGTCGTTGGTGACTGCTCCTCCACAGACTCGGTCACTTGGTCACCAACTTCTTCATTGGTCACTTTAGACTCCAGCTCGTTGGGGGTCTCTGGGTTTGGACCTTCAGGTTCTGTCATGGTCTGATCATCATTTACTTTATCTAAGACCGGTGCTTCAGGGTCATCTTTTGAAGAGTCGTTTTCGTCTTGAACTGGACCGACGTCTTCTGAATTGGTTTCTTCTGAACGTTCGGGTTGATCCTCGCTCGTGTTCAGGGCCTGACTGGGATCGGTCGGTGCTTCCAGCAGCACTGATGCAGACGGATCCTCCTCTGAGGTCGCCATGTTGGCCTGGTCTTCTTCTACAGCATTGCTGCTCTCTGCCCACATCTGCTGGTGCTCCTCTGCCACTCTGTCCCAGCCAAACTCGGTGAAGTCGTCCTCCTGGAACGACTGTATCTCTGCTAACCTGTGAGGAAGGGTTGCGGAACGAGTCACGCGACATGTGACCTCAGGTTCTGGCTCCTCGTCATCCAGCGGCATTTCGTGGTTCGGGTTCTTCTCAGACTTGGAAGCAGATTTCCCTTTTTTCTTCTGTTTCGGTTTGTGTTTGCCTTGTTTTTTGGCCTTGGGGGTTTCAGCGACCTTATTGAGGTAAATCTCAAAGTGACCACTGAGCTGCAGTCGCTGCTGTAGCATCATCAGCCTGAAAAGAAGGAAGAAATGTGGTTTATTAACACTGAAAAAAAAAGGATGACCAGAGAGTGTGATGCTATGTCACGTGGAGTTGCATGTACAGTGCCTTGCAAAAGAATTCACTCCACTTGGCTGTTTTAAAATGTTTTGTTGCATCTCAACCCAGCATTAAAATTAACCGTTTAAAGGCTTTGCACCATTTTATTTACAGAACACGTCTACAACTTTGAAGCAATGTCTTATTAATTGCGAAGCAAACCTCAAGTGTGCCTACAGGCTGGTTAGTGCTTGACGCGCGTCTTTCCCTCTTCCACACAAGTAGCACTATTCTCCGAGACTCTAGGGGGCAGCGTTGTGCTCCGATTCCAAGTGTACTACGCGTATTCCAAAAAAGTAAAAACAAAACTGGACTTTTTTTCCGTAGTTTGAAGACGTTTTGCTTCCTATCCCGGAAGCCTTTTTAATTAAAAAAGTCTGGATTTGCAAGCTTTATACTACTGCCAAACAAAGGCCTTGTAATGGCTTAGATAACATGCAAATTCAACAGAAACAGGACCACCCCTTAGTGATGGGGAGTCGTTAAAGTCATTGTACGACTGCAGATTGAACCGAAACTGGTCCACTCCTCTGCAACAGGGAGTCGTTATTGGCCTGGTTTACAGGCACAATGTTTTGATCTTAGGTTCCAACTTTCAAAAACTTATAATACAGCTATAGGGTTAATTACAGCCAATCCTCACCCTCATACGGGTGATCAAAACATCGTTCCTTTAAGACAGGCCAATCTGCATGTTATCTAAGCCATTACAAGGCCTTTGTTTGAGCAGTATTATAAATCTTGCTACTCCACATTACTCCAGACTTTTGCTCACGCGCCGCTGCCACGTTCAACCGCAGGCGATCAGGCCCCGTTAACGCAAAGAACAACGGTCTTTGACTAAGAAGTCATCAGATAAGGAAAGACAAAACGATGGCTAACACTGGCTTTGCAGGTCATGTTTACTAAGTAAAAATCCAAAGTAAATATGTGTGAAGATTAATGTCATCATTGCACTTGTAGAGATTTAGCTGTCCACACATTGGTGTATGTTGTTTTTAATTTGTACTATGTATCACTTACGGCTCTATGCGTCCAACTTTATACCTGTAAAAGACAAAAAGATTTTGAAAAAAAATTAACCTTTTAACTGCAACAAAACCTCCTAAATTAGATCGGTTACACTTTATTTGTAAGGGGTGTACATAAGACTGACATTACACTGTCATAAAAATGACATAACACCAGTTATGAACATAAATGACTCTTTATGAATATTTAGGACTGTTGTCATTAATTGTCATTTGGTAAATTATGACACTATTAAAGCAAAGTTGACATTGTTTAAAATGTCTGTTATGACAACTTGACATTAACAGAGACAAGGTTAAATTAAGGCCTTGACTTGGGATTAGGTTAAATTTAGGGCTTGATTTGGGATTAGGTTAAATTTAGGGCTTGATTTGGGATTATGTTAAATTAAGGTCTTGACTTGGGATTTGGTTAAATTAAGGGCTTGATTTGGGATTAGGTTAAATTTAGTGCTTTACTTGGGATTAGGTTAAATTTAGTGCTTTACTTGGGATTAGGTTAAATTAAGGCCTTGATTTGGGATTAGGTTAAATTAAGATCTTTTCTTGGGATTAGGTTAAATTTAGTGCTTTACTTGGGATTAGGTTAAATTAAGGGCTTTACTTGGGATTAGGTTAAATTAAGGGCTTTACTTGGGATTAGGTTAAATTAAGGCCTTGATTTGGGATTAGGTTAAATTAAGGTCTAGATTTGGGATTAGGTTAAATTTAGGGCTTGATTTGGGATTAGGTTAAATTAAGGGCTTTACTTGGGATTAGGTTAAATTTAGTGCTTTACTTGGGATTAGGTTAATTTAAGGGCTTTACTTGGGATTAGGTTAAATTAAGGGCTTTACTTGGGATTAGGTTAAATTAAGGGCTTGATTTGGGATTATGTTAAATTAAGGGCTTGATTTGGGATTATGTTAAATTAAGGGCTTTACTTGGGATTAGGTTAAATTAAGGGCTTCACTTGGGATTAGGTTAAATTAAGGTCTTGATTTGGGATTAGGTTAAATTAAGGTCTTGATTTGGGATTAGGTTAAATTAAGGGCTTGATTTGGGATTAGGTTAAATTAAGGGCTTGATTTGGGATTAGGTTAAATTAAGGGCTTGTTTTGGGGTTTTGTTTAATTAAGGGCTTGTCATAACAAAGACATTTTAAACAATGTCAACATTGCTTTAATAGTGTCATAATTTACCGAATGACAATTAATGACAACAGTCCTAAACATTCATAAAGAGTCATTTATGTTCATAACAGGTGTTATGTCATGTTTATGACAGTGTAATGTCAGTCTTTTGTACACCCCTTCAAATAAAGTGTAACCGTTAGATCCATCAGCGACAATCTTTAAAACTTCTCACATTATTTTCATCTCCATACAAACATACCAATTTTCATCTTCATTTAATTCCTCCTGGACGAAAATCTTCTCGACCACCTGAGCCACAGCGCTGGCGTCTTCCATCTCGATATAGATCTGAGGCAGAAAAACGTGCATAAATAGGGAAATAACTGTCAGCTACTTTTAACGTCAGTTTTTTAATTGAACACTAGTCAATTGTGACAGCAGCAGTAGGTTTTCTTTGTTTTTTTTTTGGTGAACAATTAAAAATGTGTTTTGTTTGGTATTCAGTAGATTCCTATTGACAGAAAAGGAATAAATTAAAAATGCTTACAGAAATAACTGCCCAAATTAGTGAATTGTTATATTTGGTTTGTATTAAGCTTTACGTTTATTTAGCAAGCGTTAGTATCATCATACCCTGTTGGCGAGAGGTAAGAAGTCGACGAAGGGTGCGATGGACACCACCACCTTTATGACCGACGTGGCGACGCTGGGCGAAGCGTCGAAGGTCTCAACAGAGACCAGTCTGCTCCCCACAGAGTCGGGGTCAGAAACGGGCTGAAAAATAAAACGCCCAGGTGACGTTACAAAGACCAGAGAATCCGCAGACGACAGATTAACGTAAGAAGCATTAAAACAAGCGATAACTTACACAGTTACTCAACTCCATCACATTCTTGTACAGAGTCTTCTGCAGACAAAACAGATAAAATGATTGACATTATTGCTGTAATCAGTGAGAATGCTATACAGCATTCTCATTGTTTTTCTTTATTATTATTATTCCGTCGGCGTCTAACTACTCCCGCATACTTCAACCGATTTCAATAATTTTGGTATCAAAACGTTCGGCTCGTTCCCGACATGACTGTTATATCTCATGGCTATGCTAACTTTTACACTTTTTAAAACATTTCACTTTTTGTGCATTTTTTTGGCTGTTCCCATTGAAATTAATGCAAATTCTTCACATACTTTCGATTCTTCTGATCTAATTCTTCAAATTTTTCAGATATTTCAATTATTTTCAAATCTTATTTTTTTCAAATTCTTCAAATTCCTTCAAATCTTTTAAAATTCTTTCAAATTCTTCCATTTCTTCTAATTCTTTAATTTTTTCAAAATTTTCAAATTCTTCAATGTTTTAAAAATTCTTCAAGTCTGATTTCAATGTTTTTCAGCTACTTTTTCTCTTCTGCAGGGATCTTCTGCTCAAATCATTTTGCAGATTAGCATTCTCACTCGCTGTTACGCAGGTAGTATATTCAAATAAATAAGACGGGACATTCAATCTAGAGCCGTTCGATATAGAAAAGAAGCTTATCGATAAAATTTTAAATCATATTGATCGATAACGATAATTATCAACAAAATGAAAACATATATTTTAAGTGCACCCCTGGTAATTTTGTGTTGAATTACACTGAATTCAAACTGGACCCTTTATTCAAATCAACGTTTTACCAAAACTGCAAGTTTTTAAAAAATCAAAAAAAGAACTTGGGCTCTCTGAACTCTTTGAAGGGGGCGGAGCTTGGGGGCGGAGCATTACTGGCTCTGTGCTGTGATTGGTTTGGAGAATGTAATGATGTAATATTAACCTACATGACTAGAATGCAAAAGGAGGACGACTGTTATTCTATTGAATTTTATTGACCCTATTTTTCCTATTATTTATATACATTTATCGATCGGTATATATATTGTTATTGACTTATGGTCCAGCCCTATGCAAACAAATGCATATTTGCGATGCAAATGCATTTTGCTGTATGCAAACGAAATTTCGTTCCGTACGCACTCGGTGCATACAAAATGACAATAAAGTTGTCTAAGTCTAATTTAATCTTCAAACTGATAAGCCTGGGGGTCTATTTTGTCATACTTATTAAGGCATTTCTTAACTTGTACAACGCCTAAGCTGCTAATCTTGTTTTCGGCTAACATCAACTTCCTGGAGTATGATGTGGATGTGAAAATATGAGAGTAAACTATTATGGGCCTGAGTAAATGAGATTTAAATGTCAAAAAAAAAAAAAAAATCCTGCCTAAAAAACCCGTTTACACTCAAAACTTCTCCACTTTTTGTGGTAAAGAAGGAAATAAACAATAAATTGTAACTGCAACATCTTGGTTACATCTGTAACAAGTTTGGTGTCCACACAAGAAGCAATTGAGAAGTTATATAATAGCATCCCACATTTTAAATTTCAAGAATAAATTTCAAAATGGGGTCCGCCTGGATTTCATTTAATCTAATCATGTATACGTGGTAGATAATCTTTTTTAGTCTCAGATGAAGATCTGGACAAATGATGAGTGTCATTTAAGTCAGCTACAAGCGCGTTTTTGTTGCTTAAAGAGCTCAAACCCCACAGAAAGGGGCTTGCGGGCTTAGAAAGAGAAAATCCTGGTAAAGCAACATGTTTACAGCTTGGTTACATTATTTCTAGTCTCTTATCGCCCCTGTCCAGCTTTTCTGGAACGTGGTGCAGGTAGCAAATTCAAAATGAGTGGATATTTACACACAAGTAACAAAAAACAAGTAAAAAAATAAAAAATGTATACACTGCAAAAATGGAACTAAAAATAAGAGGAATTTCCTAGAAATGTAAGTATTTTTTCTTGGTTTGAGCAGGTAACTGAGACTAAATGCTAATGGAATGTGATTTTTGCACTTAAAATAGGAACAATTCATCTCCATCATCTTATTTCAAGTGCAGGATATCTAATTATCTCATTTTAGGGGTAAAAATACTCATTCCATTGGCCAATAGTCTTATTTACCTGCTCAAATCAAGGGCAAATACATTAATTTCAAGAAACTTTTACTTATTTCTAGTTCTCTTTTTGCAGTGTGATAATTAAATGTCTTCTTTTGGTGGTGTATAAAATAGATTGAAAAGGATTTACAAATGATTGTATTCTGTTTTTATTGATGTTTTAGACCGTATCTCAACTTGATCGGGATCTGTGTTGTAAAAGAACAGAACATAATATTTTAAATCTAATTCACTACATGCAGATGCTTTCATTCTAAAAAAAAATGCAAAAATTGAAAAAGAAAAAGTTCAACCTTTCAGTGATCAAAAAGGTTGAAAGCTTAGAAACTGACATA
The DNA here is from genome assembly GCF_011125445.2 of Fundulus heteroclitus. Taxonomy (NCBI): domain Eukaryota; kingdom Metazoa; phylum Chordata; class Actinopteri; order Cyprinodontiformes; family Fundulidae; genus Fundulus; species Fundulus heteroclitus. The sequence continues at coordinate 27,372,286 of NC_046374.1, forward strand.
AAAGTGAAATCTGTCATAGAAGAAGAAGAAAAGTCTTGACTCTTACTGTAGAGAAGTGCAAATTAAAACCCAGACCGGTTCATTAAACTGCAGTAAGACTCAGAAATCCCGTGAAAACACGCATCAGTGTAGTTTCTACGGCTGCAGGGCAGATTCTGCGTACCTCACACGGTCCGGGGGGCTTCATGCCCGTGACGAAGTACATGTTGAGCTGCCAGCCCTGGACGGTGAAAGGCCTTTTGAGATGAGCTTGGATAAAAGAGAGGCACGAACCCCAGTGGCTGAAATAAATAAAGGCCTGGAGGAAAGAGAGAGAGCGACGGGTTACACAGAAACATCCATTAAACGTCAATTATCTCACCGTTTAATTATACATGAAAAAAGGCATTCAAATATTTCCTATGTGAGCAGAGAATGAAGATGCACAGATTAAACCGAGACATCAGCCAGTTTTTTTTTTGACATAAATGTTAATTTTAAAATGTGAGATACTGAACTTCTATGGCATTTATGGTAGATTTTTATACATCAGACAGACGATAAACATGAAAGCTCACAAATACATGGATGCAAAACAGGTACACTGCAAAAATAGAACTAAAAATAAGAGAAATTTTCTTGAAATGAAAGTATTTTTTTCTTGGTTTGAGCAGGTAAATAAGACTAAATGCCAACGGAATAAGATTTTTGCACTTAAAATAGGAACAATTCATCTGCATGGTCTTATTTCAAGTGCAGTATATCTAATTATCTCATTTTAGGGGTAAAAATACTCATTCCATTGGCACATAATCTTATTTACCTGCTCAAAACAAGGGCAAATACAATAATTTCAAGACAACTTTACTTATTTTTAGTTCTCTTTTTGCAGTGTAGTGAAGGCCGTTAAAAGGAAATAAGAACACATAAAAGAAAGGAAGGAAGGGTACAGAGATGAAAACGAAGGTAAGGAGGAGATAAAGAAGGAACAAGAAACGAAGAGGAAAGGAAAATCCAAAAGAAGGAAAATCTAGACAATGGAATACACTGATAAAAATGGATTTAAAAATTAGTCAAATCTTCTTAAAAATAGTGTTTTTGTCCTAGGTTTGAGCAGGTAAATAATCTTATCTGCCAATGGAATTACTATTTTGACCCGTAAAATAACATACCGTATTTTCCGGACTAAAAGTTGCAGTTTTTTTCATAGTTTGGCCGGGGGTGCGACTTATACTCTGGAGCGACTTATGTGTGAAATTATTTCACATTTTTACCGGTATATCATTACACCTGTTATTTTCACACCAAACCACCAGAGGGCGCTCTAGGCCTGTGTTGAATCAGAAGTAAGCGACGTAGAAGCGGAAGTGCCGCAGCTTCTACCTCCGGAGTTAACGGAGTTATTTGAAAGTGACACCGAGGATGAAGATTTCACTGGATTTTAGTTATTTGGAGTGACACGGGCGCTTTGGTTAACTTCTTCTCATGTTATTTATGCTATAGTTATCTGAATAGCTTTTAATATGTTACGTTAACATACCAGGCACGTTCTCAGTTGTGTCATGTAGCGTAAGCTAACCGTACAATTATTCAGCCTGTTGTTGCCTCCGTTCTATTTTTATTTAAAATTTCCTTTCAAGATGACATGTCTGTTCTTGATGTATATTATCAAATAAATTTCCCCCAAAAATGCGACTCCAGTGCGACTTATATATGTTTTTTCCTTCTTTATTATGCATTTTATGGCTGGTGCGACTTGTACTCCGGAGCGACTTATAGTCCGGAAAATACGGTAATTAGAAATCCTGCACTTGAAATTAAAATATGGAGATGAGTTGTTGTGAAAAAGTCTCATATAATCTTATTTACCTGCTCAAATCAAGGACAGATACACTAATTTTAAGAAAATATTACTTCTTTTTAGTTCCGTTTTTGCAGTGTAGTGACTGATTGTAAGTCGCAGGATTGGTCAAACTACGAAAAAGAAAAGTGCGACTTATAGTCTGAAAAAACACGGTATGTGTTGGCACCGAGCCGACAGGGCCGTAGGGGAATGAGCTGCGATCAGAGCCCTGGCGTGGGCGGCGTGGGGCTCCTTACCCTCCTCTGCAGCGGCAGGACCACCACGTTGGAGAAGAGCGCTGAGAGAGTCTTCTCTGTGAAATACGGCCACGCCAGGCCGGCCACGTCCTCGTGTCGGTAGTTGTCCACGGGTAAATTCGTCAGCATGATGGTGAAGAAGTCTTGAGAGCTAGCTTCCTTCATTATGAACACCTAGAACATAAAAGGTACTTCGTTTGGAAATCATACATAATACACAACTATTTAACGTCAGAGAGAAACTAGTAGATAGGCACCAGACGCCCTGCAAGTAAAATATTTAGACTGGCATTTTTAACATGGAGACGCAGAAACACACACATCACACTACAAAAAGGGAACTCAAAGTAAAATTTTCTTGAAATTTGTGTTTTTTTTCCCTTGATTTTAACAGCTAAATAAGACTATTTGCATTTATTTTTGCATTTAAAATAAGAACAATTCATCTCCATCATCTTATTTCAAGTGAAGGATGTCTAATTATCTTATTTCAGGGGTAAAAAATATTCATTCCATTGGCAAATTGTCCTATTTAGCTGCTCAAATTAAGGAAAAATATACAAATTTCACTTTGAGTTCCCTTTTTGCAGTGTGATTTTATGTGATTTAACATAAGATGATTAAGTCTCTTTCTTTTAAACATAAAACAACATTAATTTTTTTTTTTACACAAGTTTTGACTGATTTCATTACAGGTTTAGGGGGCTGGTCCATCATGCAGACATGCAGGTGGAAAAAAACAACTTATTTACTTTAATAAACTACTTTTTATGTAGCAGAATAGGATTTTATCTGATGTTCTTTTTATTTTTTCTTACTTAGGGAAAACAGTCTCAACAGAACAAATCAATTTAGATCAATTCTACTTTAACAAAAGGTGGAAAAACGGAACAAACTGCAAAAAAATAAATAAATAAAAAATCCTTAGATCTTTAATACAAGTTTTCTAAAACAGCTGTTTTTGAAAATTTAAATAGAAATATTTTCCATATCGCCAAGTTCAGTTCTGTAAGAAAGTGATGAAATAAATTTTTTAAAAAGGCACAAAAAAATGTGTGTATGTAAATGTCTGAACTCAACTAGCAGCGATAAGGAGAAGAAAAACACGCAGTTTGAAGCAAACAAGCTCACCAAATTCATGGAGATGTCTTCGATGGTGATGTACACTGAGAGAGAAAAAAGGGGGAAAATCTAAATATATTTGCCTTTTCTGCTCTGGGAACGTTTTGTGGGTTTTCGTGCGTCTCTCACCTGGAATGTCGAACCAAGGAATGACGGTGGGGAAAATGTAGGGGTTGGTTTTCATGGTGAGCCATAGCGGAGACTCGATGTTTGGAGGACAATTAAAGTCCCCTGTTGGACGGACAGGAGAACATCGGTTAAACAACGACTCCATAAAGATGGAGGCAGGGTCAGTGACGCCAAGATTTCTAGGCTAAAAGCTTTCATCTCTGATATAATGTTGAATGTAGAGTTAAACAGACGATGGATGAAGTCTATAAAGAGGTTTTAAAGGGTCCAAGCAGCTGCAGCGTTCTCAATCAGTTCCCAGATAGGACCCCTGAGCCGTCTACAAAACTGCCTGACTGTAATGTCTAAACTAGAAGTGCATTCATGTGAGGCGGCCTGGAATACATGCTAGCAACAATAAACCTAGTAAGTTAATTCAATATAAAAGTTTATTTTGGCCTTATGTTAGAAACAGGACAGTGTAGTCCAACGACTCTGTGGACGTGAAGGAGTGATATTACACACTTAAGAAGAATATTAATGCGCCTTATTTGGTACATTTCTCTGTAAACCTCAAAGTTTTCCTCGACTGTAACGGTTCTTTAGATTATATTAGATTCAACTTTATAGTTATTACACAGGTACAGGTACAAGGCAACAAAATGCAGTTTAAGTCTAACCAGAAGTGCAAAAGCAGCAAGTGCAGAATAAACAATGGTCCATAAGTACAGGACATGGGTTTTTACTGAATAAATATAGAGATGTATACTATTATAGACAGAATTTTACTGATAGATTTGTCCTATGAGTATAATATATAGATAACTAGTATTGTGAACTAAATTTACAGCTCTTTACAGGTGGATATTACTATAAATAGAGTTTTACAGATATGTATATATAGATAACTAGTATTGTGAACTAAATTTACAGCTGGATATGTACTGAATATAATATACAGGTGGATATTACTATGAATAGAGTTTTACAGATATGTACAATAGCATAATGATTGTTATTATAACAGAGTTTACATGTACTATGAATATATGTACAGATGGCTATTACTATAGGCAGAATTGTGAGCATGATATACAGGTGGCTATTACTATAAGATGAATAAATAAAGTTTGGACAGAAGCTAATTAAATTAAAGTGCAGTAGAAGGTAATTGCATATTACAGTTAAAGTACGGTATTGCAAATGTATATGTAAACAATTGGTACTGCGAATTAACAGTCAGCAGTGCAAATCAATATTCAGTCATAGTTAGTAGTGCAAGTTGCCTGTAAACAGTTACAATAGTAACTTCTACTAGTACTTCTTTCCCTAAATAAAAGGAGAACTCACCAGGTGGATGATAGGCTATCTCTGGTACTTTCATCCGGTGCACTTTGTGAGTATGCCCTTTTTTGTGCTTGCTGTAGGAGAGTCCGAACAGGTCGACATCCGTAATCGACACAAACTCTATGAACACCTGGAAACGGCGAACAAAGCGGTGGAAGGTCAGGCGGGAAGCGGCCGGGGACGCGGCACATGCCTCTTGTTGGAGGGGCGGGGGGGTCATACCTTGTTGAGCAAAGGCAGGAAGTTTCTCACACTGAAGTTTTTTACCAGAGCTTCTCTGAGCTGGTGGATTTCTTTTTGCGAGATGTCGTGGATGAAGATTGTTTTCCCACCATCATCTCTGACTCCCTGTTTGAAGGAAAGACGCAAACATTCAAACCGAATAAAGACAGAAATCTAACAGAGGACCCTGTCCTCGTTGTTTTGTAGCTCGTCACATTAACAGAAATGTTAAGATACATTTAGTTTGGACTTTGGCAGGTGCAGGATGATTGTTACTATATATATATATATATATATATATATATATATATATATATATATATATATATATATAAAATTTAGAGTTCAAAGGATTCTGCTCTCAACTTAGAAGCCTATTACACTCCAGGTTAGGAGACATCTTTGTAAACTGCAGCCACCACATGAAGCTCTGATTTAGGGATGGAGCTTTTTTTTAAATTACACATGGAAGAACTTCAAAGTAAAAACAGTGAACATGGTAAATGCTGGAGAACGACCCACTGGTCAAGCATGGTCAAAACTATTTGACGGACTACTGGTTGAATGATTGTTGAAGTTTTCCTAAAACTAGAGGAGAACTTCAAGTCCCGTCCACACAGAACGGAGATTACTGTATTTTTCGGACTATAAGTCACACTTTTTTTTTTTAAATAGTTTGGCCGATCCTTTGACTTATAGTGAGGTGTGATTTGTATATAACAATTTTAAATGGAAATCATGCTGACCAACATGAACCAATGGGTAAACATTACCTTCTAACAGGCCTGTGAAAACTATATGCTGCTCTTGCACCACTTATACTCCGAAAAATACGGTAGGAGTGTCCACAAAGGTGTTTTGTCGTTTAGCCTGTGCGTCCACACAGATCTGCTGTTTTTTTTTGGGAGGCTAAACGGTTTCCTAAAAAATATTTCGGTGTGTAAAAGCAAGACGCATCTTTTCTGAAGCGATGACGTTGTGGCTCCGCCCCTTTCTCTAACCCGCATGCACCTCTCAGAAAAAACTACAAAGATGGGTGCGTCCGGTGCTGCGGTGTTCTTTTCTATTCTGTCTCTCTTCGAGGTCGGTCGCATTTCTCTGCTCTCGCTTATCCGCCCTGCCCCCCTCTCCCGCTTCTTCTGCTATGTGCTGTCTTTATGAGCACTTTCTTTATATCAACTGAACTCTGAAAAACATGGATCTGGGAAGCTGGTCTCTCAATGCTATTGATCAAATTTTTTCGACGGGTAGGCAATGAAAGGGGGACCCGTCCGGTCCTGATTTGACTAATTTTGTGGGATACACCCTATATTCTTGGATGGAAAACGGTGTGTCTTTCGACTTTGTCATTCCTGGACGTTTGAAACGTTTGCATGTTTGGATTCAGGATACTTGGATTTCTACTTATTGGATTTGGTGGATAACAAATAACATATATGCCCTCCCTATCTCTACTCCTGGATTGTTCTGGCGGAGAGTGCTCAGAACTCTACCCTGCTCCCTCCTCCCCCGCTGACATCTGTGGATGCTTTCTGAACTGCTGGCCGGAGGATAACATCAAGGACAATGGCCTCTGGAGAGTGTTCACAGAAATATAAACACTTTTACCCAAACAGACACACTTAACTGATGCTTATATAAACTGATGAACTTACACGCGACTGGTCTCAAATGTTTACCTTCTGCTATATGTGTTTCGTCTTATTTGTGCTTTCTGTACAAGAGGTTTTTGATATCTCAAACTGTATCCTGTTATAGGATAAAGTATGAGTTATGTTTTTTTCCCTCTCGCCTTCCTTTTTTTGTGGCCTCTATCTTTTCACAGAGTAATGGCAGCGCCATGTGGGCACCGTGTAAGGTGGTTTCTTGGCAGCAAGGCCTCAGTAAATCGTCTCCCCCTGAAATGTTTGTGATGTTTGTTTGTTTATGTTATGGCGATTGTACTGAAACAACAATCTCCCTCTGGGATTATTAAAGTATTTCTGATTCTGATTATGGCTGTTAGCAGCCTCCTCAGACTTTTTCTAATGAGTCTCGCTCTGCACGGCGTCTCTACTGCCACCCGACATAAAGGTCAGGCTGAACATGCGTAGATGTTTGCGTCGGATCCTCCACCAACGTCGTTGCATTTACATTGCCGATTGTCCAGTGATTTTTGCATATTTCTGTGGCAGTGCTAAAGAAAGGCTGAACATATATTTTGAAAAACTGACCTATTTTATGACATTACTCCAGATTTATGTTGTACTTCATGTTGAAAGCCTTTAATCTTGAACTAAAACACGTGGGAGACATTTAATTCCTCTCTTCTTGCTCTCTTGATGGCTCCTTACTTGTCTGTTTTGTGTTTGGTGGTTAACCTTTTGCTTTTCTGTGTTTATTGTTGTTAACAGCTGTTAAAGAAACGCGTATAAAAACAAAAACATACGTTAACAATAGGTAAAATAGAAATATTAATCGATAACAATAATTATCAACAAATTCGAAACATGTATTTTAAGTTCAGCCCTGGCCATTTTATGCTGTTGCTTAGCAACCTATTTTTAGATATAGAACCCACAAACACTGAATTCAAACTCAACCCTTTATTCTACAAACTTTTTCCCAAACATGCAAGTTAAAAAACAAAAACAAAAACATTCTCTCTGAACTCTTTGAAGGGGGCGGAGCTTGATGACAGAGTTTTCCTGGTTCTGCGTTGTGATTGGTTAGGAGGATTTAATGACTGTGCTCATTGTATAAACGTAAAACTTGTTCTACACTGCAAAAAAAGGATGTAAAAATCTGCAAAATACTCTTAAACATCGTGTTTTTGTCCTTGATTTGAGGAGGTAAATAAGATCGTTTGTCAGTGGAATGAGTATTTTGACCCCTAAATTAAGATAATTAGACATCCTGCACTTGTTGTTCCTATTTTAAGTGCAAAAATCTTATTCTATTGGCAGATCATCTTATTTAGCTGCTCGAATCAAGGACAGATGCACTAATTTTAAGAAAATGTTACTTATTTTTAGTTCCGTTTTTGCAGTGTAGTAAACTTTTTATTGCCTCTTTTTTTCTATAATCGATACACGTCTATCGATCCATGTATATTGTTATTGAATCATTGTCAAGCCCTAGTTAACAATATAAATGAAAAAAAAAAAAAAACGCTTTCTGAGATATGGCCGATACAAGAGCAGAGAAATGCGTTTTTGCCTGCTGGTTTCTACTACTGCAGCACATCTGCACAAACTCTCCACCCGTGTTGTAGGAACAGAGTGATTTTTTTTCTGTTCCCTTTCCAGAGGATGCATTGGCCTTGAAACATTGGCTTCAAGAACTGATACTTTAATTTGAATGTCTGCCTGGAGCTAGTTGTGCAAGGCGGTCAAACGGCGCTAACGATCAATCGTTTTATAATAAACTTTGACAAAGAAAGGCTAGCAACAAACAATGATTCCTCTTGACGGTCAAGCAGAGAATGCAGGGCTAAGTGTTGCTGTTACTTACATAGTGAATGAGTCTCATCACGGCGTTATAAAACGGAAACTAAAGCAGAAACGAGAGGAGAGGTTAGCAGTTATATCCAGTAAACACAGCCCAGTCCAGACAGTAAAACACGTACCGGTACATGGTATATATATATATATATATATATATATATATATATATATATATATATATATATATATATATATATATATATAAAAATTTAAAAATAATGTTTAACAACTACTGGACATAGAAACACCATAAAGAACAATATAGAAAATAACCTTGAAACCAACAGTGCTACGGTTAAAAAAATAAATGAAAAATAATCAAGATGTACTTCTTCTTTTTTCTCTCACTTTTAACAATAACCAACAAAGCTTTTCGCATTCAGTTTAAACTACTTTAAAATGCAAAATACTTTAGTAAAAGCCACTGTTATTGTAGAAATCGGCCAGACTGATCAACTCCAAAGCCCAGGAAGACAAAAACAGGTCACTATTGGTCAAGATTAATTTTCGGCGTGAGTTCCTGTAGGCTGCACACTTAAATTTTAAGTTCTTTAATAATAAGTCTATTAACCTTTGCAATAACATCTTAGTACAACTTTGAAAAAACATTTCTGCCCTTCCCAGACTCTGTCACAGCTGTAAATACCTGAACATGATGACTTACAGAGGTCTATTTATATGAGATGCTCAAGGAAACACAAAAGCCGTTTCAAGATGAAATTATGCTTACCGGTTCCATCGATATGCTGTTGCTAACAGGTCTTACGCAGAGCTTCTTCCCCTTAAAGGAAACTCCATCCCACGCCTTTTTCATAAGGACTGTTAGCTCATCACCGCTCGGCATGGTGGCTAAAGCCTGATAGAAAAGGTTAAATGACAACAATTAGCAGGATTTTAAAATAAGCATCCTGAGCAGCGAAATCTGAAAGAATATAAGAAATGCGTCAAAAACGTGAGCAGGAAGAAATAAAATTCAATAAGAGTGCTGCAAAAGGAGATATGCCTTATCTCCTTTTGCAGCACTCTTTTTTTAGAGTCTTTATCTCTTCTTTGATTCTTTGTCACATTTGAGGTAAAACTAATTTACCTCAAATCTGAGGTAAATTAAGAGGGGTTGAAAGCGCAACAAGTGTTGCGTGATGCAACCCGAAGGAAGCGTCCATTTTTTTTTGTGATCAAATGTTTTTATTTAAACAAGAATACAAGGTACAGCCAAAGAGCATGACTCATTAAGGCACAATAGAAACAATTAGAATTGACTGTAACTAGACAATACACAATATACCTTGCAACTCAATAAGGTGCAAGCAAGGACTTTCTACCGTAGCGTACCGCTAGCTAATAGCAGCTAGCGCGTTAGCTTAATTTGACCAGTAGGTTTTCTCCCAAAAACACGGTGGGAGGAACCCTAGATAACATAGATATATCTGTGTGTGTGTCCCGATACCATTTCTTTCTAGACCGAGTAAAAGTTTGAGTATTTCAGTCTAGATACTTGCCGATTCCGAGTACCAATACTAAGAACTTAATAAATTGGTACTTACAGATCACGAATAACTTAATAAAATCATTGCTCACTGAAAACGACTGACCATCAGGGGAGATGAATTTTTGCACAAACAATCACTTGACACTGGTATTGGGCCAGAGGGGTTAACGATCAAAAATAGAACATGTAGGAGTTTTAAAAGCTGGTGCTCACCAGGCCACACTGAGGAATACAGTAGATGGTGTCGACTTGATGTATGAACCCGTAAGGGAAGAACACCTTGGCCAGCTCCTCTTCGGTGTAGCTGCATTCTTTATAATCTGGGAGATTGCTGATCAAGAACAACCTCACAAAAAACTGGAGAGAAAGCCAACGTTTCAGGTAAAGTTAGCAATTTCATGGTATTGCTTGTTGCACAAAGAGACCATAAAACAAACTGAGATTGTGTTAAAACAGCCGATGTTAAAGTTAAGATTTAGTCATGGAAAGTCTTTCTGCATTTAATTTAAGCTTTGTTTCTCTGTATTGCATAAGTCTGGGCTAACTTACCCCTTTGAAGATCCATGAATTTTTTTGTTTTGTAAAACACCCTAAGAAAAAGAGGCAGTATTGGGTGTAAAAGTTAAAATATACCGACACAGAAATGACAAAAAGAGCTGGCAGAGTTTGGTCTTCTTACTAAAAGATCCTTTGAACAGCAACGACGGTAGTCGATCTCCAATAGTCAGGGAGGTTTCGAAGTCCATGTGATAATTGTTCAACTTCAGCCACGATTTCCCCACTGCTCTACCTGTGTGGCTATCATCGCTGGATGGACCTGCTGGATTCGGCAAAGCAGAAACTGTGCCGCCAGTTTCAGATTCTGAGGGGAAGGATTTTAAAAATAAGCACCGGTACAGGCTTTCAAGTACTTCCTTGAACTAAAATGGGCAATGTTATAGTCTTATATCTGAGTTTTTGGCATCTTTAGATACACAATTTGCTTCCTGCATCATCAGCACAACAAAGCGGCAAAAGTCAAAGTACCCAATCAGTCCAATGAAGTTCCAGAAGTTGAGTAGCCACCATCTTTGCACCAATTTAGGCATAAGAAAGCCACGACAATGACAAAAAGTGTTTGTTTTCTGGGCTTGGCTTCATTAGGTTGTATAACTTAAAATACACTTTTATTTAACACAAACAAATATACAGTAAAAGGTCAGAATGTCTCTATAATACAGTAATTACTGAGGAAAAAGTCAGAATATGCATATGCAAGAAGAGAGAGGACAAAAATAAAACGACTTGGCTGCTTCTCAGTGAGGAAATATTACCGTTTGTTGAGTATTAAAAAAATATCTGTATAAAAAGTAAAAACAAATGTACCCTCTGAAGGTTCTTCAGTTGCTTTGTCTCCGGGTGAAGAAGATAAACGTGTTTCAGACTTCGAAGATGAGGCGGATCTGCAGATTTTAGGCATGGGGATAGTTTTACATTTATATAAGGGATGTAACATTTGCACAAGAGAAAAGGTCAAAGTTGTGAAATTTGACAACAGAAAACAGATTTACCGTATTTTTCGGAGTACCAAGCTTTATACTACTGCCCAAACAAAGGCCGCATCAACCGCCCATTATTAAGGGGTGGACCTGTTTCTATTGAATTTGCCTGTTATCTAAGCCATTACAAGGCCTTTGTTTGGCAGTAGTATAAAGCTTGGTACTCCACATTACTCCAGACCTTTTGAATTGAGAAAGCTTCCTGGGGAGGAAACAAAACATCTTCAACTACAGAAAATAAGTCCAGTTGCTTTGTTTTTTACTTTTTTTGGAACGTGAGCTTTATGTTGTTCTGAAACATCCGTGTCATACTGTTAGCTTAGCACGTAGCACCGGTTAGCTCACAGCGCTGGATAAAACCTGCTGGTTGGATTTGCTAAATTATCCCATGTTATTCAGCGGGGTTGTGGATGCAGCTGTGTAATCTAATAAATTGGTTTACCAGATTAAATCTCGGCTTTTAGTCTTGGATTGTGTGAAATAAATGTGTAAATAAATACATAAAGTCCGGTGCGACTTATGTATGTCTTTTTCCTCTTTATGACGCATATTTTTGACTGATGCGATTTATATTTCGAAGTGACTTATAGTTCGAGACATTTGGTAAATGTCCATTTTGCCCGGAAAGCCTCTCAACCAGCTGGATGATTGCCAGCGTAAAACATAACTTACGTCTTGTCCTGTTCTGTAGAAGTGGGGGAAGACGGTGGAGAAACTGAGCTCTGTAAATGGATAAATATAAATGGATCAGTTCATATTATACCTACAAATACATGGGTTCTCCCCCAAGACAAACTGGTCTTCTCCACTTGTAAGCAGGCAACATTTATTTCAAACAAACAACTTCTTTCTCACGTGTAGCATTTCGAAAGAATAAACAAACTGGTATGAATTTGGGACACGTACTGGGACAATGGTGATGGTCTCCTCCTTTAACTCAATGCTCTTTGTGCGACAAAGTTTCCTTGCATCACTTTCTGTCTTGAAAAGGACGGCTGCCTGCAGGAGCAAAAAATAAATCAAAAGCACAAACAAGTAAAAGCGTTTTATTTTTAAACAGATTCTAGTATTTAAGTAGGAAACTTTACATTTGTTACATTTGTCACATTTATGTATTTTCTGGACGAAAAAAAAAAGGGCAAAGGCTATTCTTGCCAGTCAGTTCTTACTCGATATAACCAAACCTCTATCCATCCAACCACCAACGAAAAACAAAAACCATTCTCCATCCAACTATTCAATCAACAACTAACCTCACGAAATGATTCGGGAAAGAAAGTAAAGAAAGACAATAAGGCACTCATACAGGTAAGGCTAACAGGATGGCATTAAGACAATGTATAGGGAGAAGAAATGATAACAGGAAATGCAAATGTTTTCTATGTGCTTATTTTTTCCATAATTATCTAGAATTTAATGAAAGCAAATTACAAACTTTTCTTTATTGGACAGAGACCTTTTTGAGATATATAGTGTCTAAAAGCCCCTGAAAAAGTCGGCTGTGCCATTTAGCAATAATTTAAATAGGCTTCTTGTACAAGATGTCAAAGCTAGGATGCAGAAAGGAGATTACGTCATATGTTTTGACAAAATATCTGAACACGTCCTATTCACTTTAATTAGACGTACCTCATCTTTGTCTCTATCCAGCAAAAGTGACTCGATTTCCCCAAATAACTCCATGGCGTTCCACAAATCCATATAATTGTGCTCGACAGAAAGTCCAACGAGCTTCACCAACTTTCGACTTTCCTACAGACAGAAAAAAAAAGTAAATATATACAGTTTCAAAAATTTTTGACCCATAATCAACTTATTTTGCAGATAAATTGTATAAACTGTGCCTAAGGGTGCAACTCTGTTACTGTCCAATTTAGTAAACTTTCATGCTAAGTTGATTTCTTCTGTAATACTTGTCTTAAACCCGTCTTAGTGCTGCCCTCTTAGTAGGGGCGGGTATCGTTAAGGATTTATCCATAGTATACTATACCATACTATATACTGTTATCGATCCGGTATATTATTGGTACTACTATCAATACTTATTTTTTAATCAAATAAAAGGGTAAAAAACAAAACAAAAAATAATGATCACTGACTCATTTTAAATATTTGGAACAAAAGCACACAAAAAGTATTTTTTTTATAGGAATAGAGCAATAAAAACATTATATAAATAACTAGCTAAAACACTACATCTTGAATAAAAAGTAAGTCGTAGGAGAAAGGAATATTAACACTGACAAAACATAAAATAATATAACTCCAAATGTGCTCCAAAAAAAAAAAGAAGAGAATTCTGTAAAATAATTTTAAGAACAATATTTTTACACTACATTTATCCATTTTTATATAATCAATTTTCGACAAAAGACAGCAGAGGCACCCACAGTGGATGAGCTAAATAAATGACAGAGGCTGAGAGCGGAACGTTAAACCCTCCCATCAGTCCCATCGGTGTGGATCCCTCCTGTTATGTTCATTTTTTAGGAACAGCAATGCTGTTCCCGGGTCAGATTGACCCGGTGCATGTTTAATTATCCAAAAGATGTCTGAAACCAAAAAAATCCTTACAAGCGTTGTTAATATTTCATTACTAACTCCATTACTAACTATTCTATCAATATTTAGTGCAATGGTGTTCCTTACCTCTAACAGGTAATGATCTAATTATGATAATTCACTCGTTTTTCAAAAGAAAACCTGCATGTTCAAACTTTTTTAATGTTTCACCACTTTATTACTTTTGAAAGACCAACATATAAAACACAATAGTTTTACACAACATTGAAACATACCATTTCAATTTTGTTTTACATACATGCACTGTTTGTGAACCAGAAATGAACAAAATTGCAATACAACAAACAAGCAATTGCAATATGAACAAGGTGTATGTGCTTGTGTGTCTGTCTGTCTGTCTGTCTGTCTGTCTGTCTGTACATCTACACAGCACACGAGTGACATGTCATCACCCTGTGCTTTATGCAAATGAATTTTGCACATTTCGCGCAGGTCATGCTTGTCTTGACATGGTCAGATGGCCTGGCACCTCTTCCTCTTTCTTTTCCCCTCAGCAGCAACCTATAAACAAGAGGACCATGATTACTTTACTATGGTGTCTTTTTGCTGATCCCAAGACACACACAACTCACTCTCATACACTTATATACACACATGCACACACACCCACACACACACACACACAAACAAACACTTACTTACCTAATGCATTGGTGTACCTGATGCAGTCCTCTCCTGGATCTCCCTCACCATGGCTGCAGCGGCTGGGGTCCTTGGCAGGTGCTGCCTGCGTTGGATGTGCAAGGTCACAAGCGCCTTCCCCAGCTCCTCGAGAAAGATGCTCCTCTTGTACAGCTTTGACACATTCCAGTCAGGAAATATCTCCGTCCAGATGATAAATGCATTGTAGGCTGATACATGGATCATGTTATAAAAGATGACCAATGGCCAGTGCGCAGTCATCCGTTTGGTGCTGTAGGACCTTGTCACTTTGTCTAAGTTGTCTACCCCCCCTTTGGTGGCATTGTAACCAAGGATCATGCTTGGTTTCTGGTCCTCTCTTGTGCTGATTTCAGCATTTTTGTGCAGAGTGCTCATGAGCACAACATTTTTTGCCTTTTTGGGGCAGTAAGACACTAGGGCTGTGGTGTCTGTGAAGGCAAACATGGAAGATTGAGGGGCCCTGTCCTTGATTACCAGCAGCTCAGCAGGGAGTTCAGCCCTATTCTTTCGGACAGTTCTGACCATTGTGAGCTTTCTCTTTAGAAGCTCCTGATCCAAGTTGTAGTTTGTGAAAAAATTGTCACAGGTTATGTTCTGTCCCCTGAGATCCTGCGCCATGTTGAGCACGACCCTTGTGCCCTGATTCTTCTCTGGGGCTCCTCCAACCGGCTTTCCAGTGTAAACCTGCATGTTCAATGCATAGCTGGTGTTTGCATCACATGCTGCCCAGATTTTTATCCCATATTTAGCTAATTTGTAAGGCATGTATTGCCTAAATGGGCAGCGACCTCTGAATGCCACCAGTCTTTCATCCATTGTGTGTGTGCGTGTGTGTGTGTGTGTGTGTGTGTGTGTGTGTGTGTGTGTGTGTGTGTGTGTGTGATTGGGATGAAACATGTCTCACAATTGCAAAGAAAGAAATAGTGTGACATTTCTGACACCCTTTTACCTCCAGTTTGACTGCTGGGTCAAATTGACCCGAACAGTATCTATGTGATATAAACATGCAGGGGGTGGTTGCAAATATGTGAGATGAACCATTTTCATATTGTATGTTGATTACACTATTTAAGGCAAGCAGAAGAAGTTTCATACCGAAAAAATAATTTTAACTATTTTTCCTAGATCTTCAAACTTTAAAACGGGTCAATTTGACCCGTAACATAACAGGAGGGTTAAGGGGGAGAAGATTGGCAAAACTACGTTGTTTGTTGTTTTAATTCAACCTTAAAAATACAGTTAAGAGGACAGATAAGGCCGAAACGTGTCAGTCCGCGAGGACCGTCCGACGCGGCCCTGGGGCTGTTTTGTTACCCAGCGCTGCCTCTTGAGGGTTTACCTTTTGCAGTTAAATTTTCCAACTGGTTCAAACGGTACATGCTTTTGTCACTCTAGTCCACATTTGGATATACAAACATCTCAGTTAGACACGCCCCTGGTAGCAAGTCAGACTTAAGAGTAGGAATCGCGAGCATTGGTCGATAGCATTTAGCGTTTGGAACTGCTTTGAATGTTAGCAACATCACCGCTACTATGGGCTAACATCACTTTATCACTCAGAAACTGATACGGGTCATCCCTGCTGGGCTCCAAAGCCTCCTTCAACCTCCGGTGATGAGGGGGTGTGAAAAATTCTCCGTCTCAAAGGTCTGACCCATGGTGACACAACCACCAGATGTTGCCCTGGTCACTTGTTATGATTTCATATGTTACTTTCCCTTGTCCTGACCACAACTCCGCTTAACCCCCCACTGCACATCCTCTGCCTTCATGGTTTCTTGGCATCACCCACTTTGGTGGCATTGAAAAAAAAATTGTTTGAACTTTAAATGTCTTCCTTAAATTGTAACTCACCCAGCTGTAAATCATAACTCTCTCCTCAATGTCATTGTACAAAACAATATACACAATTTCAAACTTCCTTCAGATGTCCAAATGTTTGACAAGTGTTTTTATAAGTAAAATATCCAGGGTTCTCACCAGCGCATCTCAGCATAACAGTACGTTGTCAACATTAAGCTTAAATTAGATCTTTCTGCTAATTTTTTACGAGCGTAATGGTATATTATAAACCTTTCGAAAAAAAAAAGCTAAGCTAACACTAGCTCTTATTAGCCTGCAGACAAGTTCACAACACAACACTCTGCCACAGGACAACGCAATGCTGCGCTGCAACCCCCCCCCCCCTCCCCCCTCATCCCCCGTCCACCATCACAAGGAAAAAAAATCCTGGTGAGGTCCCTAAATGCCTGAATTTAATGAGTAAAACTGGTTAAAGTAATGTGAAAACAGACCTGAAAAACAAACAATTGTCATAATCTCATAATTAGATATATTCATTAAAAATGACTTGAGACTTTAGTTCTAAATGATGACTTGATCATGCAACCAGTATAAACAAATTTTATATATCACTGTATATTAAAAAAAAGGTTTAGCCACCAGCATGTGTCTTCTTCTCTGATGGTTGTGGTGACCTTTTTTTTTTTTATAAAGACAATTATTTTTATTAGCTTGGAGAATAACTTGCCTTAGTATCCTGAGGGTACTGCAATGCTGTTGACGATGAGGACGTTGGCTTCCCCTCTGTCAGTTCAGCCAATAAAGTAGGGGACACAGATCTTACTACATGCTCCAAGTACAGTTCTCTTGGTGAAGCCTGGACACCTAGAAGGATGGAACAGAATTACTTGTTTGGTAGACTGACTAAATGATCTTTGAAAACAAGCCTGGAAGTCACTCTTCAAAGAAATATTTAAAAATTATGTAAATCTATTATCAAACACAAAATAATTAATGTACTTCTTATGTACTGAGTCACTTGGAACAAAGGATAACTTTCTATGCTGATGATGTGATTCTCTTCTTAAAGATAAAAACTTCCTTTGCATAGAATAACAGTATATGCTGATGATGTGATTCTCTTCTTAAAGTAAGATAAACATTTCCTTTACACAGAATAATAGTATATGCTGATGATGTGATTCTCTTCTTAAAGATAAAAACTTCCTTTACAAAGAATAACAGTATATGCTGATGATGTGATTCTCTTCTTAAAGTAAGAAAAACTTCCTTTACATAGAATAACAGTATATGCTGATGATATGATTCTCTTCTTATAGTAAGATAAAAACTTCCTTTACATAGAATAACAGTATATGCTGATAATGTGATTCTCTTCTTAAAGTAAGAAAAACTTCCTTTACATAGAATAACAGTAAATGCTGATGATGTGATTCTCTTCTTATAGTAAGATAAAATCTTCCTTTACATAGAATAACAGTATATGCTGATGATGTAATTCTCTTATAGTAAGATAAAAACTTCCTTTACATAGAATAACAGTATATGCTGATGATGTGATTCTCTTCTTAAAGTAAGAAAAACTTCTTTACATAGAATAACAGTATATGCTGATGATGTGATTCTCTTCTTAAAGTAAGAAAAACTTCCTTTACATAGAATAACAGTATATGCTGATGATGTGATTCTCTTCTTATAGTAAGATAAACATTTCCTTTACATAAAATAACAGTATATGCTGATGATGTGATTCTCTTCTTAAAGTAAGAAAAACTTCTTTACATAGAATAACAGTATATGCTGATGATGTGATTCTCTTCTTAAAGTAAGAAAAACTTCCTTTACATAGAATAACAGTATATGCTGATAATGTGATTCTCTTCTTAAAGTAAGAAAAACTTCTTTACATAGAATAACAGTATATGCTGATGATGTGATTCTCTTCTTAAAGTAAGAAAAACTTCCTTTACATAGAATAACAGTATATGCTGATGATGTGATTCTCTTCTTAAAGTAAGAAAAACTTCTTTACATAGAATAACAGTATATGCTGATGATGTGATTCTCTTCCTAAAGTAAGAAAAACTTCCTTTACATAGAATAACAGTATATGCTGATGATGTGATTCTCTTCTTAAAGTAAGAAAAACTTCTTTACATAGAATAACAGTATATGCTGATGATGTGATTCTCTTCTTATAGTAAGATAAAATCTTCCTTTACATAGAATAACAGTATATGCTGATGATGTGATTCTCTTCTTATAGTAAGATAAAAACTTCCTTTACATAGAATAACAGTATATGCTGATGATGTGATTCTCTTCTTATAGTAAGATAAAAACTTCCTTTACATAGAATAACAGTATATGCTGATGATGTGATTCTCTTCTTAAAGTAAGAAAAACTTCTTTACATAGAATAACAGTATATGCTGATGATGTGATTCTCTTCTTATAGTAAGATAAAAACTTCCTTTACATAGAATAACAGTATATGCTGATGATGTGATTCTCTTCTTAAAGTAAGATAAAAACTTCCTTTAAATAGGATATCAGTATATGCCGATGATGTGACTTTCTGTCAGGTGTTCTAAATACAGCAGATTTTATGTCTTTTTTTAATTTTCTAGTGCTAGCAGCTTTTATGCACATCATACAGATAGGAAACAGACGGCAAGAGAGTGAAGTGGGGAATACAAGCAACAAAAAGTCAAGGTTTGAACCCCGGAGCTAATGCCATTGCTCAGTGATGAGTGGCAAACTGATAGGAAGGGAATGATGCAATTTATTTATTTTTTTGTTTTTGTTTTTTACTTAGAAAATTGAGAGGCTGTGTTTTGTCCATTTCACGTTATGAAAAAGGACTATTTTAAGATACTCGGTCAAACCTGATATTTCCAGCAGCCGACGAGCTAGTTTTTCTGCACTGGTCATCTTCCATCGTGGGACACGTGATACTTTCGGTGACGGTTGTCTCGTTTGTTCCTTCTTCGACTCTTTCTCACGGCTCTTCGAACGTGAACGGCGAGAGCGGGACTTGTGCCGTGAAGGCGGGGTACGAGACCGGGATCTGTTGAAAGTTAGGGTATAAAATAATTCAAGTAGTACCAAAGAGGGAGTTTCTTATATGTGGGCGGAGTTTGCTTAAGACATGAATGGTCTGATCAATATTTGTAAGGGGAGTTTATGTAAGCCGTGATTGGTTATGGGACTTCACCGGGAGGGGTTTTTGTGACACATGATTGGCCGGATTGACGATGTTGGATGGGCTTTGAAGAAGCCATGATGACAGTCGGATTTCATTACTCCTCCCTTCCCGAGGAACTGCAGCATAGTTACTAACTAGCACCATTTAACACGCTGTATTTGGGCTAAGATACAGTTTTTCAATATGATTGATTTATTATACTGATTTTATTAAGCTACGCTGCTCACTTTGTATCTGCTGCCGCTTCACAGTGTGACTCAAGATTGTTGACAAACTGGTCACAAACACCAACAGCCCACCAGTTGCTTCTGCCTCGCAGTTAGCCATCATGCTAAATTCGGCTAGGCAAGGCAAGGCAAGGCAAATTTATTTATATAGCACAATTCAGTACAGAGACAATGCAAAGTGCTTTACATGGTTAAAATATAGGAACAAAAGCAAGTAGGGATAGAATGTAGAAACAAAAAAGAACATTAAAAACAGTAAAACAGTTTAACTAGAACAGTCAAAGGCAATTTCAAACAAATGTGTTTTTAATCTCTATTTAAAGGAACTCAGGCTTTCCGCACTTTTAGTTTTCTGGAAGTTTGTTCCAGAAAAGTGGAGCATAGGAACTAAATGCTGCTTCTCCATGTTTGGTTCTGGTTCTAGGTATGCAGAGTAGGCTGGAACCAGAAGACCTTAGTGGTCTGGATGTTTTATACACTGATAACAAGTCTGTGATGTATTTAGGTGCTAAGCCATTTAGGGATTTATAGACTAACAGAAGTATTTTAAAGTCTATTCTCTGAGATACAGGGAGCCAGTGTAAGGACTTTAGAACTGGGGTGATGTGCTCTACTTTCTTAGTCTTAGTGAGGACGCTGGCAGCAGTGTTCTGGATCAGCTGCAGCTGTCTGATCCACTTTTGATCCACTGCTTACACCAAGCTTTGTCAGCATACAAATCTCTAACCTGTCTGTAAAATTGTATCATGTCGGTTTTTACTTTCAGCTGGACTGCAGTAGTTATACATCTACGGTCAAAATATGAGAGAAGTGAAGCTTCACATGGCTGCCCTGTTAGTCAGCGTTGCTGTCCAGCCACCTTTGCATTGTGCATAATCTTGCCTGAGAGTATCCACAATGTTTGCGTTCCCCGTCTCTATTCCTGATGTTGTTCAATGCACTGCCCTGAAATACTTTAAGGTTTCTCTGATTGTCAATTATATTAAAGCATAAAGGTAATAGCAAAGAAATGCATTAAAAAGAAAAACACAATGTCGGTGGGTGAGCTAGTAATGGGCATTGGTCCAATATAGCAGCAGTAAGACCAACAAACATCACCTTCACTTAAATTTCCCGACACACTTGTGTCAACAGCATTTCCTCACAAGTAGGGTTAAATACAATCCTTTTTAAATCATCACTTTCCACAATCGGCACAACTACATATCTATTCAAGTAGCTCTACCATTTTCAGAGGAGCCACACAGCAAAAAGGGAACAAAAAGTAAGTAAAATATTTTTGAAATTAGCATATTTGTCTCTGATTTGAGCAGGTAAATAAGCTGATATGCTGAGGTAATGAGTATTTTACCCCTAAAATAAGATAATTAGATATACTGCACTTGAAATAAGATGATGGAGATGAGTTGTTACTATTTTAAGTGCAAAAATCTTATGCCGTTGGCAGATCATCTTATTTACCTGCAAAGGCACAAATTATTTCAACATTTTGCTTACTTTTAATTGCAACTTCACTGAATCTAACTGGTCAGATAGCGTCCTTTGTCAGTTTTTTATCTGTTGAGTTACAACAGCAAAGGACACATTTGTTTATTTAACACGGTATCCTGATTACTTCAATATACTAAGAAGCCTGGTACTAATATGAGGATGATCATAAGTTTAAACTCGATTATTATAAGCATTAACTCAACAAGTCAACGGCTCTATGGTCATTTTCAGATGCCCGACATAAATACCATTTGCTTTGATTGTCGCAAATCATCAAAAGTCTGTCTGTTGGAAACAAAGATCCATCTCCCTGAGTCCATCACTGGAATAAGACGGCTGCTTTATACTTGGGAAACACATTTTTGTTGTTACAGACCCCATGAATGGATCAGAAGCAGATCCCAAATGTAACAAAATTAAAACTGAATAAAGTTACGCTATCAAGATTCTAAAGAGATTTTCATTCAATCAAGAAGTAGGGAGTAAGAAAGGCAGGTTGCCTTGAAAAATATAACCATGTATAAATTTACATGATAGAGAGAAACATAAAAAAGGACAGAAAGATGGATAAATAAGAGAAAGGTTAGCTGCTCATATAAAGCTGTATTCTCTGATTTTATTGCACTGCAAAAAGAGAACTAGAAATAAGAAACATTTTCTTGAAATTAATGTATTTGCCCTTGATTTGAGCAGGTAAATAAGATTATTTGCCAATGGAATGAGTATTTTTACCCCTAAAATTAGATAATTAGATAAACTGCACTTGAAATAAGATAATGGAGATGAATTGTTCCCATTATAAATTTTATTCCATTGGCATTTATTCTTATTTATCCGGTCAAACCAAGAAAAAATACTTTAATTTTTAGGAAATTCCTCTTATTTTTTGTTCTATTTTTGCAGTGTGGACAGCCAAGTGGAAGAAAGTCAGAGACAGATTTTTTTGGGGAAACAACACGGTCTCACATAAACTCCGCCCACAAATTTTGATCGGGCCAATCACGTCTTAAGCAAACTCCTACCGCACACAACAAAATCCCACTTAGGTGCTGCAGAAACCCCATCCCTTCTCAAATAATTTAAGACTAAATTATTCAAACACAATCCTTTAGTTAAAGATTTTTCAAAACCATTGGAAGTTTTTAAGAAACAAGCAGTAGTTTTAAATGTTATAAATCTGAAGACTATTAATAAATGGAAAAAAAGTTATTTTCTGTCCCAACCCACCTGTGTTTCCTGTGTCTCCTATTACGTTGGGAGTCACGGTGATAGCGAGGGCGAGGACTGTAGGAGTGGGAGGAGCTCAGGTCCGCGTATCTTCCCTTTCTGTTACTTCGATGGAAGCTGCGGGAACGTGAACGTGAACGGGAACGGGAACGTGAACGGGAACGTGAACGTGAGCGGGAGACGCTACTGGACCGGTCTCTTCTGTGGCGGCGGGAGCTGTGTGAGCGGGAACGGCTCCTTCGCCGCGAGGAAGTCTTTTCTTCTGTATCTCTGGAAAAGCAGAAACAAGAGAGAAGGATAAAGCTTAAACATTAATTTTACTCTAAACCACTTTGGTTTCTTTTAAAAAATATATAATATAAAAAAATAAAAAAAAATAAAATAAAAAAAAGAAGGAAATTACCGCTGATGTTGTGACGAAGTTTGAATCTCCGAGTTTGGATATCTGCAACACAGACATGAAAACAAATTACCTAAGAGGAAACAGGTCAGTTTGACAGAAAGATGTCTGGAGAGGGAGAAGCAGGCGTGAAATCTCTAAAATTTTTACAACAGAACATTTACAGCTTTTTTTTGCCAGCTTTCTGTACGAAACGGAGCAAAAAATACCTTTTTTTTTTTTTAAAAAAGTGCATGGCAACGTTATTTGGCTTTTCTTTAAATGTATACGTCAGTGTGGTTGCCTCCACAGTTTTTATGAAAGATTATCACATCCGGCTGCCATATTATTTATTTTTCATTAGTGAATAAAACCTTTTGTGTTTATTTTTAATAAAAGTGGAAAATACAACAAACAAGGAAGGGGCTAACAGCTATTAGCATCTAGTTTACCGCCACATAATGTAGATTTAGAGAGTTTTACAAAGTCAAAACGATTAAAACTCCCTCATTTGCTATCAACAAACCATGTGATAAACAAATATTAAACGGCCCCATTTTCAGCTCGACTCAAAAATTATTCACTAGTTGGAGTTCCCAAAATTCACACTGCAAAAGGGAACTAAAAGTAAGTAAAATGTTCTTGAAATTAATGTATTTTTCCTTGATTTGAGCAGATAAATAAGATTTTTTGCCAATGGAATGAGTATTTTGATGCCTAAAATAAGATAATTAGACATCCTGCACTTGAAAAAAGATGGTGGAGATCAATTGTTCCTATTTTAAGTGCAAAAATATTATTCCATTGGCAAATAGTCTTATTTAGCTGCTCAAAACAAGGAAAAATACATTAATTTCAAGAAAATTTTACTTACTTTTAGTTTCCCTTTTGCAGTGCAACCTTATTCTGATCCCTGGCTGCTCACCATACTTAAACGTGGCTATTATGAAGCAGAGTTAGACATCAGTTGGGAGATTAAAAAGAAAGAGAAATATTTGCAATTGTACATTATAGCCACACTGCAAAAAGGGAACTAAAAGTAAATAAAATCTTCTTGAAATTGGTGTATTTTTCCTTGATTTGAGCAAATAAATAAAACTATTTGCCAATGGAGTCAGTATTTTTACCTCTAAAATAAGATCATTAGATATCCTGCACTTGAAATAAGATGATGGAGATAAATTGTTTTTATTTTAAGTGCAAGAATCTTATTACATTGGCAGGTAGTGTTATTTATCTGCTCAAGGAAAAAATACACAAAATTTAAGAACATTTTACTTATGTTTAGTTCCCCTTTTTGCAGTGTAAATATTCCTCACAGCGCCCAGGGAGCAATCTGGGGCTACAGGTCTTGCTCAACGGACCCACGGTATAAATCTGCAGGGTTCGAACCGGCTATTTACAGGCTACCGCTGATCAGGAAATGTATAAGAAACCATTTGTGTTGGCGACCTTTTTGAAAAACGACTGTCATGGGCGCCGTGTTGAAAATTCAGAATAACTAAATGGTTGGAGCACAACACTGCAAAAAGGGAACTAAAAGTAAGTGAACATTTTCTTGAAATCCTTGTATTTTTCCTTGATTTGAGCAGGTAAATAGGAACAATTCATCTCCATCGTCTTATTTCAAGTGCAGGAAATCTAATTATCTTATTTTAGAGATGAATTGTTCCTACTTTAAGTGCAAAAATCTTATTCCATTGACAATTGGTCTTATTTACCTGTTCAAATTAAGAAAAAAATACAATGATTTCAAGAAAATTTCACTTACTTTTAGTTCCCTTTTTGCAGTGAAAATGCCCAATTCTAGTGAAACCTCTAGCTAGGAGGCTCCACTGAAAGTAAACGAATACCGAGGGAAATAAACTCACCGGAGGAGCTTGTAGTTCATATGATGCATAGAGGTGGCGCAGTGGGAAACCCACTCCTGGTTGTCAGGACGAGAAAAAAACACGTTAGGCACGAGTTTCACAACTCCCACCAGCATTGAGCATTACTTTTTTTTCTTATTATTACCATTAAAACCTAACAGACACATTTTATTGAAAAAGACTAACAATATCGCAACGGTTTTCCCTTGTAACGAATAATATCTAAATAAACCTGCAGTGTGGGAACAATAATTCATAAAAATTAAAGCCCTGCCTTTTTTTTTTGTCCAGAAAATAACAGGCCTTCTAGCGCCCCCCTACTTTTAGTTCCCTTTTGGCAGTGTGAGGAGGCGCTGCTGAGGATGTGGGGTTGAGTTAAGTAACACAACGGACAAATATTTAACAAATCCACTTCATCAAGTGAGGTAAAATCAGCTAAAATTAGGAGACATTGAGAATGAGGATCTAATCTCCACCAAACCTCTAATATTAGGTGTATTTATATTTTTAAAATCATACATAATTCCTAATGTATTTAACAGTACAAAAGGCTGTTTTAAAATACTATCAGCATGAGGAATCTAAAAGGACTCTTATAAAAAATTTACCGCTGCTAAGAACCCCTAAACTAAACCCTTCTAAATACGACAACAGCGCCCCCTGCTGTCTGGTCTGTATCTGCAGTTAACAGTGGAACTAGGAAGATGTCTGTAGATGAATATTATTAATCAGGGCAGTCAAACTTTTTTACAGTAGCAGGCTACACACTATATATATATATAGATATCTATCTATCTATCTATCTATAGATATCTATCTATCTATCTATCTATCTATATATATATATATATATATATATATATATATATATATATATATATATATATATATATATATATATATATATATATATATATATATATATATATATATATCCATCTATCTATCTATCTATATCTATATATCTATCTATCTATCTATCTATATATCTATATCTATCTATATATCTATATCTATCTATCTATATCTATCTATCTATAGATATCTATCTATAGATATCTATCTATCTATCTATCTATAGATATCTATCTATAGATATCTATCTATCTATAGATATCTATCTATAGATATCTATATCTATCTATAGATATCTATATCTATCTATATATATATATATATATATATTTATAAAGTCGGTGTTGCCAAATTAGGCAGGTTTCCAACCAATTAGGCTTTTTAACACATTGAGCTGGAAAAAAATAGCTTGTGGGCAGATTGTAAAAAATTTAGGAAGCTTTTCATAACATTTGTTGGGCTTTTAGAAAGAATTACTAACAAAATCTATCAAAATAGTCATTTATTTTTTTAAATAAGTTGAATCTGTCAATGAATAATAGTTATAATGAATAATATTGATTATAACTATATTGATTATAATAATACAAGAAAAGAATAATGGTTAATCAAGTGTTTGGTCAATGTAAACGTCACTGCCCTGATTAATAAACTCTTAAAAGTACAAAACTTAATGTAACCGGAAAATGTTATATTATTTCTTCTATATTTTCGACTCTATTTTGGGTTTCTGAATAGCATTGATGAGGTTTGTGGCTCGTTAAAAGTAACACGGCATCTTTTCAGAGAGGGAACGTGCCGTTTTCATAGGCAGCGAACATTATTGTTTCATCTTCTGTTTTGAGTCCGGCTAAAAACCTTTTATATAGTAAAAAAAAAAAGTGTGTTTAAAAATTTTAGTTGTTAGAAATCATTGTGATGATTAACTGTGACATCATCCAGAGAAGACAGATCACCCGCTTTTACCATCTAATGTAGAACAGATTACTAGATCAATATGTGCTTCTGTGCTTTTTTGTTTCTCTTGTTGTGTCTCTGCTCTGTCTTCTGTAACCCCAGTCGGTCGAGGCAGATGATCGTTCATACTGAGCCCGGTTCTGCCGGAGGTTTTCCTTCCCGTTAATGGGTGGTTTTTCTTCCCACTGTCGCTTCATGCTTGCTCAGTATGAGGGATTGCAGCAAAGCCATGGACAATGCAGACGACTCTCCCTGTAGCTCTACGGTTCCCCAGGAGTGAATGCTGCTTGTCGGGACTTTGATGCAATTAACTGGTTTCCTTATATAGGACATTTTTGACCAATCTGTATAATCTGACCCAATCTGTATAATATGATTGAACTTGACTTTGTAAAGTGCCTTGAGATGACATGTTTCATGATTTGGCGCTATATAAATAAAATTGAATTGAATTGAAATTGATTTGTTGAGTTATAAATTTCAAAAGGGAATGAGTAATCTTGAGAGCTTTAACGCAATAAAACAGAAAACAACAAAAGTTGCATTTTTTTTACCCATTTTGTTGGGATTTATGGAGCCTGAAAACATTTGAGAACCACAGTCTTGATCTAACATCATAACATTTCTAATCAGAGCTTCCCATTAAAAATAAATCTAATATTTTTTAGCTTTAAAAAAAAGGACTTACCCCCATGGTGTCACATTTTTTGTCACACAGAAGGCACCAATGAGGGAAAACCGGTGCGCTGGGAGGCGTGTATTCCCCCAGAATGGACTGCTGGCCGTTCAAGGCGTCCATCTTGGGGGGCGGGATGCTGGAGAGGAGCTGCAGAAGCGCTTGCGGGTTCACGAGTCCCGGATTGATGAGGTGACCCGGAGGAAAAACGGGCGCTCGGGGGGGAAAGGGGAAAAGCGGCTGCTGCTGCGGCAACACCGGCGGTTGCTGCGGCAACACCGGCGGTTGCTGCGGCAACACCGGCGCCAACACCGGCGGCATCGTCTGCGCCTTGGCCTGTTTCTGCAGCTCGACCGCTCTTGTTTGCTGAGCCAGCAGATTTTGGACGTCCGTCGCCTTGGCCTGGCCCGGCTCCACGACCATCTCCGGACGCTGCTGTTTCTGAGCTTTAAACGGGTCGTTGGTGAAGCCGTCCTGCTTACGGCCAAAGCTGCCGTCGTCCCCCAGCAGGGTGACGGGCGGGAGAAACGGGGGGAGGATGTTCCCAGGAGGAGGCTGGACCGGCGGCGGCGGCAGCGCTTGCTCTTTCGGCGGGTAGACGTCTTTCTGCGGCGGAGGAAAAGGTGTGTAGATGTTTGGCGGAGGCTGGACTGGTTGGGGGACGGGCAGTCTGGGTAGATTAATGCTCGGCGGGGGAGGCACAAAACTCCTGACTGGGGGGACGCTGGTGGGGGGAAAGGGCAGGCCTGGTAGAGGGACGGGGACGCTGCTCATCGCCGCCGGCGGGCGCTGACTCAGCGGCTCCCTGTAGCTGCTGCTGCTGCTGTAGGTGTTAACGACGCCTCCCGTAGCGCCGCTGGTGACCGTACAGGAGCTTCCGGCTTCCTGTCCGGCCGCAGAATAGCTGCCAGTGTGGCCGTAGTCGATGACCTTCGGGGGTTTGGCAGCCGGCGTCGGCGCGTCTCGATACGTCTCCGGCGCCCTGGAGCCAGAGAAGCCGGCGCGGGGCTCCGCCGGCGTCCTCTTCTCCTTCATGACGCCGATCTTCTGCAGGATGAGAGCCACGTTGTCGGAGCTGAGCTGCTCCTCGGGGAACATGAGGAGGTACTTCAAGTCTTCCTTCTCCAGGCCGAAGCGCTGCAGCACGGCGGCGAGTTCCTGGGTGTGCTGGGGCAGAGGAGGCGGCGGCGGCGGCGGCTCGCTGGGAGGCGGACCGCCATAACCTCTTGGACCAGACGCAGGCTGCCTGTTGTCTGGTCTGCCGCCGGATGGGAAAAACCTACCGTCACCGCCGCCGCTGGGATAGTCGGATGAAGCCGACGGATGAAATTTCGCGGGATTATCCTCTCTGGGCTTTTGACAGATCTCCAGCCAGCTCAAGGAGCTGCCGTCACCTTCCTCGTCTGGGTCGCCGTCTCCGTCTGGATCGCGACGGGGCGCCACGCTTCTGCTGGTGGAAGGAAACTCGTCTCTCTGGGCGCCGAGGAAGCGGGGGCCGCGGCTTAAAGGCGGAGGCATCGCTTCCTCCCTGGTTCTGCCAGGCGGGAACTCCATCGACCTTTTAGGGTCCCTCTCAGATTGAGCCATTCTCTGGTCGGGCCTGTAGGTCGTCGGCAGATCTGGCAACGGCGGGAACGTTCGCCCCGGAGCTTTAGACGCTCCGTGGGGCGCCGGAGAGGAGCTAAAGTCGTAATTAGAGTCGGCGTGCTGCCGCGGCCTCCAGCCGCCCATCCCCGACCATCCGCCGCGGGCCGGATCATCATTCCAGCGTCTATTAAAACTACCCTGGCTGGGATTTTGATTCCTTAACGAATAAGGATTGTATGGTGGATAAGACATGGTTTTTACCGATCCTCTAGAAGTGACGGAGAGCAGGGAAGGACGGCGCGTACGTCGGTAATCTGCGTCCTTTAAACCCTCCGTTTAGACCACATCTGGAGTGAAAAGGTCACGCTGCTGAGAGAAAAAGCCGAACACGGCGCAGGTTATGCGGTAGAGAAGGCTCCTCCACAGACGGTCTTAAGGTCTCTCAGCTGCTTCATAACTTTCTCAGCGTTAAGAAGTCCAGACGTTCGCTGCCAAGAGAAAACAGAGACAAACGAGGGTAACAGGAGTTAAACACCCAGAGCAGAGAAAAGTGCTTTTTTCTTACACGGGAACAGCTAAAAACCAAGGGAGAAAAGCAATAAACGTCAGACTAACTAAAACCAACCACGGTGTATTGAGTAGAAAAAAACAAAACAAAAGAAAGGTTTTGCAAAGGGATGACGTTCAACTTCAGGAAAAACGTGAGCGTCTCTAGGGCTGCACTCTAAATATATGTTTTGAATTTCTTTATAATCATCAGTAAGATTTATGTTTTATGGATTTGCTTTGGTTCTGTATCGTCCAGCCATAGGCGGAAGGTGGAAAAAGTTGAAAAACGGCAAGAGGCCCAGGTGGGATTTGTATAGAGGTGACACAAAGCACCATGTGGTTTCAAGGTAATACCACAAAATTACAAAAAGGGAAGCATGACCCATTTGGTTTTATTTAAACCCCCCCAAAAAATATATAAAAATCACCAGAATTACTACTACTGCTGCTAAAACAATAAACCTCAGTTCACACACAGGTAAATCCAAGTTGGTTAAATTCTAGTGTATTAAAAAAAAAAGGTAAATGGACTGAACTTATACTGACCACTCAAAGCGCTGTAAACCAGAGCCACATTCACCCAATCGCTCTCACTAACTAAACTAATCCAGGAAACTAACAACAACAAATTCTGCAAATTAAGTATTTATTACTTAAGTAGACAATTCTCTGCAACTATCCCTCGCAAACCACTTGTTTCATTTGCAGCACAGACTCATAATTACAAACGTTAGAAGGCAAAGATGTTTTTTCTTTTATAAAAGTGGTATGTTAAAACTATATCGGATAAATAGATTTGCATATACTTAGTCTGATGTGGACATCTAGATTAGACCATTACAAGCTATAAAAAAATAAGAATCTGTTACAGGGGGTTTGGATCATCTCTCGCAGAATTAAAAAAAGAAGATAATTCTGCAATAAAGATGCTTAAATCATCATTTAGTCTCTTTTTTTTCTCCCTACTGACTAGGGAAGGACAACAGGGTTACATCAGTGCTACCACTGACCAAACTGGGAGTTGTGCTGCAGGTCCTCAGGTAGCCTGCTGTCCTGCATGTTTAGGTGTTATTAAGATTTATTCAATGGATGTCTAAGAGGCTTCTCTGGAGGCTTGGTCGCTGCAAAGGAGATTTAAACATGTGGATCTGGTGAGCTGGAGCATCTAAAACATGCAGGACAGGGGTCCCAGCGCCAGAAACCACTGATCCACAAACCCAGCCCAGAGCAATAAAACACCGGACTATGAACACCCAAAGCTCAAATAAATTAATTCTTACCAAACCCGCTCTGCAGATAGGCTCCAAGGACCCAAAACTTCAGTAAATCACCGGGTTTAGACCAGTGTACGATTCCTCACCCAGTATTTCAATTACAATGCCCAACTTAGGTTACCTTCATCCTTGTTTTTTTTTTTTAGCTGTAAAATGCTTTAGCGGGTTTAAATGACGGAAAACTTGAGACTCGTTGGTGGTGAAAGCACCGAGGACACATAAAGCCGGGTTACCAACCGGACAGGCCCGTTAAAAAAGAGGCTAACTTTGTCCAGACAGCGGATCGCGGTTCGTTGACTTCGGCTTTATGCTAGCAGGAGCTAACGTTAGCCTTCAGCGGCTCGTCCACGCGAGGGAGAAAACCCGGAACAAACAAGGCTGATGGACGTGGAGCTATGCGGTTAAAAGCCAGAAAACGTTTAAAATGCATTTTACAACAAGCTTGTAAATCCACATACCGAATGTCTTTCATTATATCTTGAAGCTTGAGTCGAAGTTCTTCCTCTTCGAAAAGTGTCAGCTGCTAATACGATGTCTGCCTCTACCGCCACCTGCTGGCGCGGAGTATCGACCCTGCTTTAAAAACTGCAACACAGAAACAACTTTTCCTTTGATATATTTAATTTTAACGAATCTTGTTTCAGTATTGTACACGTTTCCGTAGTATTGCATTTTTATCATATCAGTTAAGTTTGTCTTTTTGTTAACTTTCTTCTGCTTCTCCTTCTTTTTTTATGTAATGTGTCTAAAAAAGGAGAAATACAATATAACAAGCTCCTTATTTAAGTATTTTAGCTAGATGACACTTGTTTTTTACTAAATTGTTTATGTATGACTTTGTATTAGAATTTAAAAAAGAAAAGAAAAAAAATCTTCTTTTTCTTCTTCTTCTGTGTTAAAAGCAACTTCAGGGTGCATTACTGCCACCAACTGGTACGGAGTGTGGATCAGTAATAGTCACTCAAAATAAATAAATAAAATTTAAACAAATGCGTGCATACATTAATTGAATCCTCACTAATAAGGCAATCCTCCCTAAAACTTCTGTTAATTTGTAGTTTGATTTATATTTTTTCAAGATTTTAAATCAGAAGTAAACCTTTGATAATTTACTTATTCCGTTTCTAGTTGTTTTCAGCAGCTGCATTTTTTCTTTCTTTTTCTCCATGTGTGGCCATGTTGTCCTGTACAGCTATTTCACACACATATCTTCTTTCCATATGATCCCATGAGCCAAGGTTTAACTTCTCATGCATCATTAACTCCATGTGTTGAAAATAACCAATGAACGGTTTTGTCATTGAGTTGGTTAAGGTTAAACATAAAAAACACTCATAACTTACCTGATTTATATGTATTTTTATATTTCATCTTGATTTGCTGCCACGTCGTTTTTGTGTCTCCAAGGTTAAATCACCCTTTTGAAGCAGCAAAATTATCCTGTAATTTACTGCAATTTACTGTGATTTTTCAAGCTGTATGCAAACGTAATTTCGTTTTCATTTACTTTTTCTTGTATCGGCAGATACGTGAAATACGTTTGCAGATCCATAAGTACGCTCAAGTCCAGACTGTTCACAATTCTTTTTATTGTTGTAATGCTTTGTCCTCATGTAGATCATTTGCACCACAAAGGCCTCAATCGGCTCCATAGAGAGCACGTTTAATGTTACGTTTGATTTTATAATTGTATATATCAACATTGTTTTCTATCAATTGCTAATGTTTGTTTTTTGCTTAAATTGAGACTTGAGACTTTATAATTGTGTAATTTTTTACCATGTAAATGGGGTCAGAAAAAGCAATATCGGCTTCAAGAATTGACCAAAAAAATAAATAAAAATTTGACAGCACATATCAGAGATCAGTTAGACCAGGGGTTCCCAAAGTGGGGGTTGGGAGATGATTTGATGCTCATGTGCTAAAAATATTTAGTATTTCCTTTTTTGAGAAACCAATACCAAAGTATAACTTTACAAGAGATTTCTCGTTTTACCACAGGGGGGCAGGTAGAACTTTTTTTGTGAGCGGTCTTATAAAAACAATACTTTATTTTCATCATATCACTTTATTATGATAATTTCCTCCCCCATTAAAAGAAAAAGAAACCTACCTGCAAAAATGGGGGGTGGGGGGGGGGGGGGGGGGTCATCAATCTTTGGCGCTGTTATTTAGGGGGGTTGGAGGTTGAAAAGTTCGGGAACCCCACAGTTAGACTGATGTTAAAATAATCGGTATCGGCCTCAATAAAACTATTTCGGTCGATCTCTAATTAACAGGACCAAATTGTGCCAGGGAGACGTCTCATACCATTCCTTCACCACCACCAGGTTAAACCTTTGATACAAAATGGTTGACTGGCTATGTTAAAAAAAAAAGACACTCATTCCCTTTCTTCCTTTATCTAATGCAGAGGCCGAATTTTTAAGTTTCACTAACGTTATGCCAGGAATGTGATTGGCTGTTCATAATAAACATTGGTGTTTAACGATAAAAGCATCACACTGCAAAAAGGGAACTAAAAGTACAATTTTCTT
Source organism: Fundulus heteroclitus (assembly GCF_011125445.2). Classification (NCBI taxonomy): domain Eukaryota; kingdom Metazoa; phylum Chordata; class Actinopteri; order Cyprinodontiformes; family Fundulidae; genus Fundulus; species Fundulus heteroclitus. The sequence goes on from NC_046374.1 coordinate 27,405,563, forward strand.
GAAATTAGTATATTTTTCCTTGATTTGAACAGCTAAATAAGACTATTTGCCAATGGGGTGAGTATTATTACGCCTAAAATAAGATTATTAGCTATTCTGCACTTGAAATAAGATGATGGCGATGAATTGTGCAACAATCTTATTCGATTGGCATATAGTATTATTTACCTGCTCAAATCAAGGAAAAATACAAACATTTCAAGAAAATTTTATTTACTTTGAGTTCCCTTTTTGCAGTGCAGCGGAGGGTGGACCCTGTGTTTTGTCTGGCCGGATAACACGCAACAAAATCATGCTCCACCAGATATAAATGTAAATAAGACATCATATGCCCATTCCTATTTCTTTTTGTATTTTTTGGTTTTCTTTTTGATCCATTGTATATATGAAGATTCACTGTATATAACTGAATGCATCTTCCTTACTCTGCACCAGTGTTGTAGTACTCGAGTCCGAGACTCGAACTCGAGTCCGAGTCATTAGCTAAATTTAGAGACTCGTGACTTGACTTGGACTTGCGCACTGATGACTCGAACTTGGACTCGGACTCCTACATTCAGATCATTCTGACTCGGAAATTGAGAAAAAGACTTGACTTTTTTAAATATATTATTAGGCTATAATTTTAATATGTCATTAGAATATTATTTGGTGTATGATTTTAATATCTAAATGTCGTACCGCGCACGTGACGTCACCATCTCATGAGCAACGCCCCTTGCCGCTAAGGTAGGGCAAACAGTGTGAGAGCGCACGTAGCAACCAGCGACTGTGGCTTGGTGGGTTGAGTAGTCGTCTGGCAATCTGAGGGTTGTGGGTTCGATTCCAGCTTCCCCCTGCCACATGTCGATGTGCCCCTGGGCAAGGCACTTAACCCCAAGTTGCACCGAGCTGCGTCTCGGTGTATAAATGTGTGAGCGTTAGTGAGAGCGACTGGGTGAATGTAGCCATAGTGTACAGCGCTTTGGGTGGTCAACATGACTGGAAAAGCGCTATATAAGTTCAGTCCATTTACCATTACACATGCAACAGATACAACTATATGACCGACTTTACAGCTGTTAAACTTTCACAAGAGGATGTCCTGGCGCCCATTTTACTGGTAGAACTGTGGAATAACATACCAACGTTCAGCTCAAACTTGAGTGTCGAGGGCTCGGAAAGACTGGAAAACGGGCCGAGTTGATAGAAAGGTAAGTCGATGTTTTTCTCCTGCTCGGCGTTCATGGCGTCATCGGCCGTTTTTTTCTTCTGTTTGTAGTCACCGTCCAGGAATCGGTATAAATTTTCCGGCCCGCCGAACAATTTAGTCTGGTCCGGTGGCCAAATGCATTATCATTATCCAACGGCTGTATCTCCTCACTGCATCGACCGATCCACACCAGATTTGTTGTGAGTCATGGGGGAACACTGCCGAACGCGTTTGTGGGAATCGCCCGGTGGACGAGCGAGGAAAATGCGTGACAGCATCTGCGGTGGCGGGCGGGCGGCGGTGCGCGAACACCGCCCGCCGGCCGGCACCGCGACGGTGGCCAATATGACGGAGTGCGCTTGGCTGCGAGGGCCGATCGACGCCGCTTGCGGCTTTAACATCCTTCATATGCGGCCTATCAGCGTACCTCGAGTCGCTGTTGCGCGTTCCATAACAACAATGTTTAAAAACCATGGTTAGGAGACGTCTTTGACTTGGAAAAAGCAGTAGTTTTACCGAGTAAAACCAAGGGTAACTACAGCGAAAGAGTTATTAGTGCAATGGAATGTTACTGCTTCATGTCATACATCACACGTCACGGCAAGTTCCTACAACAAACTTGGATCAATAGTGACTCGACTCGGACTTGACTCGGATGAGTAGTGGACTCGACTCGGACTCGACTCGGATTTTTTTTAATGACTTGGACTTGACTCGGACTTGAACACTGGTGACTCGAACCTGGACTCGGACTGGAGGCATAGTGACTTGACTACAACACTGCTCTGCACCTTCTTGTATGAGCCGATGTGACGACTGAATTTCTCCATTGTGAGATCAATAAAGACTATCTTATCTTATAAGACAGAAAATCCAAATAAATTGACAATTTTCTGGTTTGTTTATGGGAAGAAACACAGCACAGCTACAAAGTGGGCAAACGTATTTACAGTGAAAACATCAGAGAAAAAAAAATCTAAGCATTTCAACCCAACAGACAGAATCCAACAATAAAAAAAAATAAAAATATTAAAAGGACTTCATCATCAGATCTTTTCCCGTCGTCACTGAACACAAAAAAGAGAGTTTTCATCCACAGGAACGGTTTATCTTACTCCAGCTGAGGGGTTCAAATCAAAAGTTCATCTGAGTCATTTTTATTTGGCTCAGCGACTAACGACCGGTCACTCAGAAACCCAACCCTGGCAGCTTTCTGCTGATGTTCTGGAAGGTTTTTGCTGGAGCTCCTGGTAATGTTTCTGAGGACAGAGGAGAAGAAGAAGAAGGCAATGAGAGAGAGGAACCACGCTCTGATGTGTCACGTTTTGCATTTGTAAGTGTTTACCTGCAGATTGTTGTAGTGGCTTTCACTGTAGCAGTGCAGGTCTTCATCTAGGTTCTCTTTGAGGTAGAAAACCGAGCAGAGGTTACAGAAATAAGCCAGTTTTTGGACCGTGAACTCCTGACCTGCAGAGGAAATACAACATGAACTAATTACTGAGGATGTAGAAATCTGGCTCAAGCCTTCTATCGCAAGACATAAATGTACCGTAGTTTCCAGACTATTAGACGCACTTAAAATCTTACATTTTTCTCAAAAGTTGATGCTGCATCTTATAATCCAGTGCACCTTACATATGATTAAAGTTGTGCTTACTGACCGATTTTATGTGGTGCAATGCCCTCGAAAATCTGTTAAAATGTGTAAGTTTGACTTTTGTTAGCAATGAAACCGCTCCGCTCACTGGATATTTGGAGCATTAGGGTCATTACCCAATCCGTACCATCAGCTCATTTGCGCATGCGTGAACAGAATAACTTCCATTCCATCCATCCATCCATTTTCCGAACCGCTTTATCCCTCATGGGGTCGCGGGGGGTGCTGGTGCCTATCTCCAGCATTCACTGGGCGAGAGGCGGGGTTCACCCTGGACAGGTCGCCAGTCTGTCGCAGGGCAACACAGAGACAAACAGGACAAACAACCATTCACGCACACACTCACATCTAAGGACAATTTGGAGAAGCCTATTAACCTAACAGTCACATTTTTGGTCTGTGGGAGGAAGCCGGAGTACCCGGAGAGAACCCACGCATGCACAGGGAGAACATGCAAACTCCATGCAGAAAGACCCAGGGGTGTACTCGAACCCAGGACCTTCTTGCTGCAAGGCAACAGCGCTACCCACTGCGCCACTGTGCAGCCGCACAGAATGTGCAGAATAACTTCATGTAGGAAATATTTCGTTTTTCTTACTTTTTTATTCTTTTGTATTTTTTCGAGGCAGGGGTTTCTTTTTGTATATCTTTGTATTTGCGGCAATATTGCATATTCTAAAAATTAAACAACAGAAACACATAAAAAATACATTGTTTTTTGTTTTTTTAATAGCAAAAATGTTTCCCAGTTGTGGTTAGGGAAATAAAAATATATAAATAATTTCTTAAAGTACATAAACCCCCAGCTATAAACACATATAGGAGTACAGAAACGTATTTAATTTTGAAGTTTTTTTTATCATTTATTTGATTTGCATATTTTGTGCTTAATAAATGTATTTTAATATGGTTTGCCTTCGCTTTTTGTATGTTCTTTGTTCTATTCCCTGTTCATTTTTGTAAAAAAAAAAAAAAAAAAAACAATGCGGCCACTATAATGACGAGGTCTTCAGTAGTTTATGATGTGTACACCAGAGGGCGCTAAAATCTCAATCAATAATTTTAACTTTCTAATAAAATAAATGTTTAGAACAATATTATTTGTATAATGAAATTCACCGTATATTTAAGGATTAAATATTTTTTTCCAGTCCTGTTTGAACAAGCAATAAAACTAATAGAGTGCATTCAGACAATACAGATAAACGTTACGCAATGATATCTTCCCGGACTTCTGAGCATATCCGATGATGACGTCAAGCAATACAATGGAGAGACTATCAAAATGTATCAATTTCTTTCAGAAAAGTCTTCAATATTTTATTTACGATATAGTTTAGCATTATTTAATTATTTAAGTATAGAAATAAGTATTTTCAGTACTGTATTTACATTATTTTTTTGGCGACCCGGAAGTTATTCTGTTTGCGCGTGAGTAAATTAGCTGATTGTACGGATCGTGCTACCGGTACGGATCGGGTAGTGACATGCATTACACATTACACTGTGTCACTACCTGAGGACCCCTGAGCTGTCTACAAGACTGCCTGAATGTAATGTCTAAACTAGAAGTCCATTCATGTAAAGGCCCCCACAGACTCCATAGACATCATATACGTAGACGCCTCGTTGGGCACAGACGTTTTGGGGGAGTATTAAAGAGAAAGTTATTAATATGAGAAAAAAAGTCATAGGATAATAAAGTAAAAAAAAGACAAAAGTGGTAATATTATGAGAAAAACGTCATATTATGAGAATTAAGGGGGAGCATTTCCAGAATAGTCACAGTTTGCAGAACTATTTTAGTCCTGGAGTAATAGGGCCAGGTTAGATTCTTTTAATTATTTTTATTCTTTACGAGTATAAAGTCAGGAGAATGAAGCCAAAGGGATACGAAAATAAACTCGTAATATTACAAAAATAAAAATATTACTAATATAAAGTATGAGATTAAACTCCCTCTGATACTGTTTAATTGACTCAGACTAACTGCAGATTTGCCACATTCAACATGGCGGACGCTCTGACGCATCACAGCATAGGCAGAACCCGCCCGACCAGGTGTCTACGTATATGATGTCTATGGTTCACTACATGGAGGTCTGCACAAACTCGAGGTGTACTCCGCGCATACAGGTACGTGTCTCGGAGGCAAGAAGTCTTTACATTAAACTGTTTTATATGTGACACTGAGCTGCTCCAAGCAAGCGGTCTCCAGGACACAGCATCAAAACTAAACCTAAACTAAACATATTTAACTGTAAAATCCAATAAAGAGTGAGACTGTTTCTCACCAACAGGCCGTTTTGGGTCAAACGGCGGCAGACTGAAGTTGGCAGCACCACTCGGAGACTGGGATCGAGATCTCTTGGCTTTGGGTCCGATCGACTCCCTTCTCTGTTTGCTCAGGTCTGCAAGAACAAAGCAGAACTAGAGTTACATCATTCGATTCAAATCTTGATAACAATCACTCATTGTATGATTATTCAAATATCCCAATTTGCAGCTTTCTTTTAACTAAATATTTAAAATAGTTTTTTCCCCCTGGTCTGCATTCATCAAACTGGAGGACATTAAGACCCCGTTCCCTCACTCTGCTATGTTCTCCTACTACTCTCCAATTTTGCATAATGGTTGTTATTTCAACGTTTAACATTATTTTCTTTCTGTTTTTTTTCCTACTACTCTCCAATTTTGCATAATTGCTGTTATTTCAACGTTTAACATTAGTTTCTTTCTCTTCATGGTAGCTACGTTTGGCCTGTTTTTCTGTTTAGCTGTGACAACATCCTGGGGGACAAGAGTAAGCTCCTCTACATCAGAGGCCACGGTCCTCGATCGGAAAAAAGATCAAGAACCACGTACTAAGCCAGTCTGTGCCTCAAGCGGAGGCGTTTAAGTATCTTGGTGTCATGTTCACAAGTGACGGTAGGATGGAAAGACAAATTGGGCTGCGTCTACAGTAATGCGGGCGCTTCTTCAGCCTGTTGTGGTGTAGAGTCAAAAATCAAAGTACTGGATTTACCGGTCCGTCTACGTTCCGACCCTCACCTACTATCATGAGGTATGGATCATAACCGGGAGTATGAGAACCTGGGAAATGAGCTTTCTCCCTGGAGTATAGCCAGGCTCAGTCTTGGAGATAGGGCTCTGTTATCTGGGGGGAGCTCAAAGCAGAGCATCTGGCCTGGGAAAGCTTTGGGGATTGTTGATGTCGGGTATGGAAATCTGATTTGGGTAACTCAGGCTGAGTGACCTGCTCTAAGTTAAACTACATGCAACTCTACAACCAGCATATGCAGAATCAGTCATATTTTCTGACAATAATCTGATTAATATTCAGCCAACCAGCCTTTCCGTGTTATTACTCAAGGAGGCGGGAGGGTCTTTCAGTCTGGTTTGACTGTTTATCCCTAAATCTATTGCTGTGCAAACGTCATAAGATTGACCAGGACAAATGTTCGCTCCAGATCTGAATGGGGCGCATCAAATGTGGTTTTGGTCTGTATTTACCTTTAATTTCAGCCGCGCTGTTTCCTCCTTTCTCCTCCACCTTCAGACTTTCTTCCTGTTTCTGTCCTTCAGGACATTCAAGTGGTGGCTGCTGCTCAGCACAAGCAGAAGGACTGTCCGCCTCCTCCACAGTCGTCTGGGTCTCTGGCTGGACGACGCCTGAAGACGCGTCTTTGTCCAAAGTGGAGGAGGAATCAAGTGATGCAGAAAGTGACTCCTTTTCTTCTTCTTCTTCTTCTTTGTCTCTCTCCAGTTCAGCCATGTCGCCTGAGGAAGCGTCTTTCTCCAAAGTGGAGGAGGAATCTAGTGAAGCCGTTTTTTCTCCGTCTTTTTCCGGTTCAGCCACGACCTTTTGAGCTCTGGTAGATTTTCTCACTGTCAAAGAAGAAACGATCGCTTAGAAACGATATACTTAGTTTTGATCAGAAACCAATCATGATCCCAGCTGGCTGGCGCTTGTCTACTATAATGGCGGCTAAAGTGAATTACACGCTTTAGGATCAGTTGTCTGTAAACTATGCTTAACCGCCGAGCATTGACCAGTTTATTTAAAATCAGGGTTTTGGGAAGAAGGGAAGATCTGTGGCATACAGGGCAGTGGGCTCAGAGGACCAGGGTCTGGGATCACTGGTTAACAAGCCTCCTGGCTGGTTTTGTGGCAAGGTGACCGCTCCAGGTCTGAATGGGGCCCATGAAATGTGGCTTTTTTCTGTATTTACCTTTAATTTCAGCCGCGCTCTTTCCTCCTTTCTCCTCCACCTTTAGACTTTCTTCCTGTTTCTGTCCTTCAGGACATTCAAGTGGTGGCTGCTGCTCAGAACAAGCAGAAGCAGAAACACTGTCCGCCTCCTCCACAGTCGTCTGGGTCTCTGGCTGGACGTCGCCTGAAGACGCGTCTTTGTCCAAAGTGGAGGAGGAATCAAGTGGCGCAGAAAGTGACTCCTTTTCTTCTTCTTCTTCTTCTTCTTCTCCTCCGTCTTTTTCCGGTTCAGCCACGACCTTTTGACATCTGGTAGATTTTCTCACTGTCAAAGAAGAAACGATCGCTGAGCTTTCTGGATGTGTCTCTCTCTTACACAAGAGTACCGATATACTTAGTTTTGATCAGAAACCAATCATGATCCCAGCTGGTTGGCGCTTGCCTACTACAGGGCAGTCAAACTTTTTTTACAGTAGCAGGCCACACACTATCAGGTAGGAGGGTGCACTTATGCTGGTGCTCGAGCCCCGGAGGGGAGAATTTTGAAAAATAGTCTCCCTGATGTATTTTGGAAGCTTTCAAGACAGGTGATTATTTAAAGAATAGAGTCAGAGTGCATGTTTTAAATTGAATAAAAGGCAAAAAATGTGAATGATCAATTCTTCAAAAACAACCTTTGTTTTTTTATTATTCTTAAAACATTTTTTTACACGTTATCATGTTTTAACAAGATTTTGTACAAATTTGCATAAAATTTGTTGAATTTGAATTACTAGCACCATGTAAAACAGATCAGGTTAGGTGAATATATGACAATTTACTAACTTCCGAGCGTGCAGTGAGACAACATGCGCGCACTCAGTTCCTTCTCTGCTCGCGCGCTCGACCTGCTCATTCCACGCTCAACACCAGCTGTGCTGTGCTCTCGCTTGGCTGTTTCTCCCCGAGCGTCGCTTTTCAGAGTTGAGCTCGGATTGGTTCCTGTGCGCTCAACCAGAAGGCACAAATATCGCTCCATTATATAATCGGGGAAATGTAGGTGGTGGCAAGAGCTGCTATAGACGGCGATTTGCCACCGTTGACCGGCTACTTTTGACTGCCCTGCTACTATAATGGCGGCTAAAGTGAATTACACTCTTTAGGTTGAGACGTCTGTAAACTATGCTTTACCGCCGAGCATTGACCAGTTTATTTAAAATCAGGGTTTTGGGAAGAAGGGAAGATCTGTGGCATACAGGGCAGTGGGCTCAGAGGACCAGGGTCTGGGATCACTGGTTAACAAGCCTCCTGGCCGGTTTTGTGGCAAGGTGACCGCTCCAGGTCTGAATGGGGCCCATGAAATGTGGCTTTTTTCTGTATTTACCTTTAATTTCAGCCGCGCTCTTTCCTCCTTTCTCCTCCACCTTCAGACTTTCTTCCTGTTTCTGTCCTTCAGGACATTCAAGTGGTGGCTGCTGCTCAGCACAAGCAGAAGCAGAAACACTGTCCGCCTCCTCCACAGTCGTCTGGGTCTCTGGCTGGACGACGCCTGAAGACGCGTCTTTCTCCAAAGTAGAGGAGGAATCTAGTGGCGCAGAAAGTGACTCCTTTTCTTCTTCTTCTTCTCCGTCTTTTTCCGGTTCAGCCACGACCTTTTGACATCTGGTAGATTTTCTCACTGTCAAAGAAGAAAAGATCGCTGAGCTTTCTGGATGTGTCTCTCTCTTACACAAGAGTACCGATATACTTAGTTTTGGTCAAAAACCAATCATGATCCCAGCTGGTTGGCGCTTGCCTACTACAGGGCAGTCAAACTTTTTTTACAGTAGCAGGCCACACACTATCAGGTAGGAGGGTGCACTTATACTGGTGCTCGAGCCCCGGAGGGGAGAATTTAGAAAAATAGTCTCCCTGATGTATTTTGGAAGCTTTCAAGACAGGTGATTATTTAAAGAATAGAGTCAGAGTGCATGTTTTAAATTGAATAAAAAGCAAAAAAAAGTGAATGATCAATTCTTCAAAAACAACATTTGTTTTTTTAATTGTTATTATTCTTAAAAAAAAATTTCACATGTTATCATGTTTTAACAAGATTTTGTACAAATTTGCATAAAATTTGTTGAATTTGAATTACTAGCACCATATAAAACAGATCAGGTTAGGTGAATATATGACAATTTACTAACTTCCGAGCGCGGAGTGAGACAACATTCGCGCGCTCAGTTCCTTCTCTGCTCGCGCGCTCAGTTCCTTCTCTGCTCGCGCGCTCGACCTGCTCATTCCACGCTCAACACCAGCTGTGCTGTGCACTCACTTGGCTGTTTCTCCCCGAGTGTCGCTTTTCAGAGTTGAGCTCGGATTGGTTCCTGCGCGCTCAACCAGAAGGCAAAAATATCGCTCCATTATATAATCGGGGAAATGTAGGCGGCGGCAAGAGCTGCTATAGATGGCGATTTGCCACCGTTGACCGGCTACTTTTGACTGCCCTGCTACTATAATGGCGGCTAAAGTGAATTACACTCTTTAGGTTGAGACGTCTGTAAACTATGCTTTACCGCCGAGCATTGACCAGTTTATTTAAAATCAGGGTTTTGGGAAGAAGGGAAGATCTGTGGCATACAGGGCAGTGGGCCCGGAGGACCAGGGTCTGGTTAACAAGCGTCCTGGCTAGCAAAGGGACCGCTCCAAATCTGAATGGGGCGCATGAAATGTGGTTTTGGTCTGTATTTACCTTTAATTTCAGCCGTGCTGTTTCCTTCTTTCTCCTCCACCTTCAGACTTTCTTCCTGTTTCTGTCCTTCAGGACATTCAAGTGGTGGCTGCTGCTCAGCACAAGCAGAAGCAGAAACACTGTCCGCCTCCTCCGCAGTCGTCTGAGTCTCTGGCTGGACGACGCCTGAAGACGCGTCTTTGTCCAAAGTGGAGGAGGAATCTAGTGAAGCTTCTTCTTCTTCATTTCTCTCCGGTTCAGCCACAACCTTTTGACCTCTGGTAGATTTTCTCACTGTCAAAGAAGAAAAGATCCGTGAGATTTCCGGATCTCTGGCCTAAGCTCAGCGTGTTCAAATGTCTGGGTTTTACCAGGAGTCTTCCTAGCTTTCTTCCTGGGTCGACCTCTGGTTCTGGGCGTTTTCACGTCCTCTTCCTCCTTCTCTTCCTCTTCATCTGCCTTTCCCACCTCCTCCGCCAGTACAGTACTCTCAGCCCCATCTGAAACAGAAAAATCAGAGATTCAGACTCACAGCAATGCCAAAACTACGGCCTCCGCAGGTGGAGACATCCACCAAAAAGACTCACAGCTGCAAAAGCTTTGAACGGTTTGAAGGTTTATCACGTAGAAACCCCTAAAACAGTAAAAATCTGCGACCATAACAGAGACGTACGGTAAGACGCTTTGGTTTCGAACCAAAACTAAAGGGCCGTCACAAACGAGTTAAGAGTCTTAAGCTGGGTCTCCAGTATGAGGAGAGACACGCCCATTTCTTCCCCACTCTAAAAGTGGCTCAGAATCTCATGTTTTCCCCCCTAAATACCTCCAAGGAAGAGGCTTTAATGTTTTTAAAACAACTCCATATTTTTTTCTTTACTAATACTTTTGTTTTTACAGCACTTTAAAACACGCATCTTATATCTACCTTAGCTGACTCTCAGAAAAATGCTTCGCTGCGCAGACATGCTTAACTTTTATTGATTTATACAACGGTACATGTTGATGAAACAGGGTAAATATTACTTTGTCATGTGCAGGAGTCCTACAATGGAAATCAGCACTTTTATTTGCCCTGCTTCCCTTATATAACATCGAAAAATACGTTTAGCTAAACTGTGCCAAAATCACATGTCCGCCTGGCGCACTGCCCACTAAAACCTTTGTGAAACAAATATGCTGCAGCTATAGACAAGATGTGGATATACAAAGTCTGAGGCTTCTGTGTTTTCAAAAAGGTTTTCATGTAGTTTATTTAAAAAAATATTTAGGCGAGGCTCAGATAATTTTATTTTTCTTGTTTAATCACCTATAAATCAGTCATAGCGACATTTGCAACCGTGGTTCCACTTGACAAATATTCTTTGATGCCTTGACTTGGCACAGATATAGAAATCTACATTTAATCTTTATAACTGTGGAGCTTTACTTGATTTATAAACATATGTAATCTCAGGTGGAAGTCATGCCTGAAACTGCCTGCACTTAAGGGGTAAAGAGTTTGCAAAAAATCAAAATAATGATATTTTGTTAAAAATGGACATTAATCTTGACCCATCCAGGGAAACAGACCTGTGCTGTCATCATGTTTGCGTTTAGCAGGTTGTGGGGCTTCCTCTGCTTCCTGTGTGTCTGGTCTCCCGTCCTCAGCTCCACCTGCTTCGCTCACATCCAATTTGATCTAAAACAAACAACAAATATGGATTTAAGCCACATTCCTGATCATTTCACAGACCTGTGCCCCCAGATAAAATAATATATTCACCTCAGGCGCGGAAGAGTCAGCTGCGTCGTCCATCTTGTCTTCTTGTGGGTCGGGATCAGTTTTAGACTCCGTTTCTGGTTCTTCACGCTCGCTGATCTCTGCTGCTGGTGCAGGTTCTTCTGGAGGAGGTACATCCTCAGGCAGGGTCTCTAAATTATGGACCGACTCAATGACACTTTGGTCTGGTATTGGCCCTTCAGCCGCAGGTACATCACGATTTAAATCACCAGCCAACTGAGTCAGGCGGTTCTCCTCGGAGACTTCCTGTTTGCCCTCTTCTCCACCATGTTTTCCACCATTAGCAGCTTCAGGTTGACTCGGTTGCTCTAAGACGTCCAGTTTGGGCCCTTCTGAACTGGATAAAGCTTCCTCTGCATCGTTTACATCACCAGCTGGCTGATCCCGACCCTGTTCCTCTGACGGCTCCCGTTTCATCCCTTCAGAAGCGGCTAAACCCTCATCGACATCTTGCACATCATCATCATCAGCAAATTGAGACAAAAACTCCTCTACAATTTTTATTTTAAGCATTTCTTCCTCAGGTAAATCTTCATTAGTGCAGTTTACATCTCCAGCTAACTGAGGCAGACTTTCTCCCGTTACGATGTCCCGTCTAGACTCTTCTGCAGCAGGTAAATCTATCCTACCATCTTTCACGTCACCAGCTAACTGAGTCAGGCTTTGTTCCTCTAAAACTTCCTGTCTGGACTGTTCTTCACTGGATAAATGTTCCTTAACGTATTTTACATCATTTGCAACTTCAGGTAGACTCGGTTCATCTAAGACTTCCTGTTTGGACCCTTCTGGTTTGGATTCAGGTCCTTCAACATCTTTGACATCATTAGCAGCCTCAGGTAGACTCTGTTCCTCTGAGACTTCCTGCCTTGAGCCTTCTCCACCAACATGTTTCACATCATAAGCGGCCTCAGTCAGCCTCTGCTCCTCCACTTCTCCGGTTGTCTCGTCTTTTTCGGGTTCACCGTTCTCCTCGTTGCTGAGTTTGTCTATTGTTTCACTTCCTTCTCCCTTCTCCAGGCTGGAAGCTCCTTGGACCGTCGTCCTCTGCTGGGCCGGATCATCCTGAGAAGCTCCAACTCGAAGCTCAGGATGATCCTCCTCCTCTTCCTCCGTCCTGGCTGGAACTGCCGTCTCAGTTTTCTCTCCATCTTCTTTAGAGGCCGTCGAGTCCGTCTCGACGCTGGGCTCCTCTGCAGGAACTTCATTAACCTGGCAACCTGCCTCTTCGACAGCAGCAGGACCGGTTTGCTTTTTCTCCTGTTTTTTAGTGTTTTTCTTTGGTCTTCCCCTCTTTGGTTTCTGTTGTACCGGCGGCTGGTCTTCCTCATCTGGTTCTGTCTCTTTTGCCTCCTCAGTCTTTGCCTCCCGCTCTGCCTTGCTGTTCTTCGCCCGCGTCATATACCTTCTAACCTGCACTGGAGACTTTTCCTTCTCCTCGGTCTTAGACGTCCTGCTCCTCGTGCTCCTTCTGGGCCTTTCTTCTGTCGCAGTCGTCGTATGGTCTGTTTTTTCTTCCACTTTCTCAGCTTGTAACGCCCCTTCAGTCGCCGGTGAATCGGTCGACTGGGTCAGGCTCTGCTCCTCTGAGCCCAGCGGCTCTCCAGTTGTGTCGTCGTCTGTTTTTTCTTCTACTTTCTCAGCCTGTAACTCCACCTCTGTCGTTGGTGACTGCTCCTCCACAGACTTGGTCACTTGGTCACCAACTTCTTCATTGGTCACTTTAGACTTCAGCTCGTTGGGGGTCTCTGGGTTTGGACCTTCAGATTCTGTCATGGTCTGATCATCATTTACTTTATTTAAGACCGGTGCTTCAGGGTCATCTTTTGAAGAGTCGTTTCCGTCTTGAATTGGGCCGACAACCTCTGAACTGGTTTCCTCTGAACGTTCGGGTTGATCCTCGCTCTTATTCAGGGCCTGACTGGGATCGGTTGGTGCTTCTCTCTCTGTGAGTTTATCTTTTCCTTGTTGGGAATAAGTCCCTGTTGAGTTTTGAGCAGAATCTTCAGAAACGGTGACGGGAGGTGGTTTCCTAGTTTGTGATTTCTCTCTATCCTTTGCTGCACTGCACTGCATTGACTTCAGGACCGCGTACAGACCAGATCCTGTTTTAGAGGGAAATTTAGAGGGAAAACGGTGTTTAAAACTTTCTTTCGTTTTCTTTGCCCCCTTATTTTTTTTTACTTTTTTTTGCATTTACCTTTTTTACCACTGGCCTTTAGTTTAGTTTTAGAAGACTGCTGTAAGGCTATACTTCGTGTCTTAGGGTCAATCGTACTGTGACCAGATCGCTGCAGTCGCTGCTGAAGTGTTGTCAGCCTGAAACAAAAGGAAGAAACCTAATTTAGTAATTCTGATGCGTTTTCTCTTTGTTGAACTATGAATGAATGAAGAATGCAAAGTTACGTCTAGCTGCATGTAGGATTAGGAGCCTCTCTTCTAAAGGCATCAGTCCCCTTTTTTCTACCTCTGGTTAGCTTTTGCATAGTGTGGCTGAAATCTTGATCAAAATCTCTCGAACTGGTCGTTTCAAACTTTATATCTTAAAACCTCACGCATGTTGGCTATATTTTGAGTAAAAGATCTGCAAGTTTACATGCTGGACATGACCCATCCCAGAGCAACTCAGCCTTAAACGTCCAAGTCTGGAGCGTTGTTTAAAAAAAAATTACTCCATTCGAGCACAGATTAAAGATCTCAGCTTTCATCAAGAGAAGTAAATGTACACATGTATTAGCTTTTTCTTTCAGTAAAAAGCCAAAACAGAAAATAATGACAATCAGAGACACTATAACCAAGCATAAACAAAATGAATGCATGAAAGGTAAGTAATAATGATTGTTTTGATTACAGCAGTTTGAACATTTTGGGTTTATAGTGATGACAGCAGCAAATGTTTCAGCGGCATAAGACAAGCCTTACGATCTAAATTTTGCATAACCTGCTAGTTTGCAGAACACCTTTAGCAGTGCCTGAAAGTACAGATTGGATGCATCATGCAAAACAAGAGACTAACGCTCAACTAGGAGTAGTTAGAAGGTCCCACTTAGTGTTCAAACACAGACACACATTATTTTACATCCTAATCGTTATATGATTATCTGCAGTGGAGCCGAGCATAAATCTGATCAGAATGGCTTATTTTTGTTCCCTCTTATTACTGTGGCATCCTGGTAATTAAGCATAATTAAACACTGGCTTTTACATATTTTAACTACTATATTAATAAGCTAAAAGTGTACTTGTAGTTGCAGCTGAGCGAGAACATTTCTTTGTGCATTTTACTAGTAAAGTGAGGACTTAAATGTGATGTAAATTACCTTTTTGGGTCCTCAATTATTTTGGACTAAGGTCTCGTTTAAGTTTAGGTTAAAGTTAGGGTTAGGCACATAATGGTAGAAGTTGTGTTTAAGGTTAGGACCAGAGCATAAGTGGTCGGTTCAACCCGCTATAGAAACCATGATCAAACAAAAAATCATGATCAGATTCCCATAAAAACAGTCATTAAATTTCTTCATTTAAATCCAAACATCAAATTTTGTGCATTTAAACATAGCTATTAGAGCTGTGTCACATCTCAATAGTTAGGGTAGCTTCTATCTGTTTGTTATAATCAGAGCTATGGGGAGCATATAGATTCTGAATAGGAGGGACACCAAGATGGAACCTTGGGGAACCCCACATGTGACCCTCAAAGCAGCGGTTTTTCAAAACCGCTGCTTTCAGGGTCTGGCAAAGAACGGAAAATTTTCTGAAAGAAAGCTGTGGGTAAAATATCAGGACTGCAGGAAAAAAATAACTTAGTTGATGTACAATTTTGCGCTTTTGTAGTTTATTTGGCAGAACTGTGCCCGTCTATCAAATTTGTTCTTACTGGACTGAACTGATCTTTTTGAATCTCCAACATCTAAAGAATCCCAAATCCTAGAAATACTATATTTGTAAATATTACAATATAACACTCTGTAAGCCCGTATCTCCTCCGCCCAATATTACCCTGCTTTCACGGCCAACAGCCTCTCCCTATTTACTGCAGAAGCTCCTACTTGACAATCAGACTCTTAAGTTGACAAGCAAAATAAAACTTGAAATGGGGGCACTTACCGTTCTATGCATCCAACTTTAGCCCTGTAAAAGACAAACGTTTGTGAAATAAAGACACCATCAGCAACCATCTCCTGAAGTTCTTATTCTATCCCCATGATTTGCACACAAACATACCAGTTCTTATCTTTTAGGTCACGCAGAAATAAAACCTTATGCACCACGTCAGCCACAGCCTTGGAGTCAGCCATCTCAATATAGATCTGAGGCAGAAAAACAGAACGACGATTTAGATCTACCTGTATGTATGTATTATTATTTTTTTATTCTTGCATTGCTCAAGGTGGCAGCATGCTGGGGTAGCTTACATTCATTCTGAAATATTTTATTTCAAAAAACCTAAAATTCCTTCTTTTGTGGATAAAAATAAACTTTTTGGATTTTTCCCCTCTATTATGGATGAAGTGCAGCTAAAAAATGTTTGCTAATACGTTCTTACATGAGGACATTTGTCATGTTGCATAACCATGTGTTTTTTTTACAACCCGGGAGCAGCTGATTAACATCTCAACAGATCAAATAGCACTTCAACTACCAAAATCCCAGATGAGGGAGATGCCGAGGATGCAGAGCAGGATCAAAGAGAAGAGAAATAGGAAGGTCAAGCCATCTCTTCCATTGAAATATTATGGGCAATGTGAGGTCTTCGGAAAACAAGTTGGATGAACTCCAAGCCCTAACAAGGACCCAGCCAGAATGTGGGTAATGCAGTATTACGCTTTTCACTGAAACATGGCTGCAGAATCCCCAACTCTAGCATCTTTGTGTCATGCTTACTGACCATAAGAGCAGACACGGATTTAAGAGGAGTGGCAAAAGCAAAGGAGGTGGGTTGGCAGTGCTTGTGAGCAACAGATGGTGTCTCACAGATGGTGTCCTAATATTGGACAGTTAGAAATTAATTTTTTGTTGATAATATTTACCCAGAGTTCACTAGTGTTATTTTGGTAACTCCCTACCATATTTTTCAGACTATAAGGCGCAACTAAAATCGTAAAGAATTTTCAGACATTCATGGCGTGCCTTATATATGATTACCGTAGTGCTTACTGATCAATTTTATGTGGTACATGGCGCTCAAAAATTTGTTAAAATGTCTAAGTGCGACTTTGGTAAGCAATAAAGCCGCTACACTCAGTGGATTTTTAGAGCATTACGGTACACTGTGTTACAACCTGATTGGACCCCTGAGCTCTCTACAAGACTGCCTGACTGTAATGTCTAAACTGGAAGTGCATTCATGTAAGGCAGCCAGAGTACATGCTTAGCAACAATAAACCAAGTAAGTTAATTGAATATAAAAGTGATGTTTATTTTGACCTTATGTTAGAAACAGGGCAGTGTAGTCCAACTACTACTACAGAGACGAATAACTCTCTCTCTCTCAGGAGAGAGCTGTATACATGAACGGTTGGAGTGATATTACACAGAAGCATATTTAATACCTTATAATCCGGTGCCTCTTATGGTCCAAAAATATGGTAACTTTCCACTATCTGCTTTTAAATTCAATTCAAAAATACTTCAGTAATCCTAAAGGGAAATCAGACTATCAACAAAAGTCAGAGGCTTTTGTATATTCACTGTAAGACACAACGCTACAGAAGATCCTTCCTGCCTGCAGCCATCACCGTCTACAATGATGGGGCGACAGCGGCGCAGGAGTTAGAGAGTTCGTCCATTTAAAACAATTCGTTGAAGAAACTCCTATAAGTTACAACAACTTTTAATTAACCACTTTAAAAACCTTTTCAGTTATTTCTATTTAAATGTTTCTTTTACTTTATCTTACTGCTTTGCTTTGGTCTTTCAATAGTACTTCATCTTGCTTTTTTTATATTTGGTGTTTTTGATTTAACACAATTTTCCAGTACGATTATATCCCCAATACTATCGAAAATACATTTGTCAAGTATTAAGTAGACTTTCATTGATGAAATAAAGCATGACGTAAAAATGGTTACTTAACTTATTGTCAAAATAGATGTTTTGAATTATATTAATGTTTGGTTAGTATTTAGCGTTGTATTTTTGGTAGCTTCAGAATTTGTATCATCATACCCTGTTGGCGAGAGGCACGTAGTTGACGAAGGGAGTGATGGACGCCACCACCCTCATGACCAGAGTGACGATATTTGGAGACGCATCGAAGATCTCAACAGAGAGCAGCCGTTCCTCCAGAGAATCCGAGTCCAGAACAGGCTGAAAAATAAATAAAAAGCTGATAAGAGAAGAACCAAGGAACGCAAAATGATAGATTTCTGAGTACAGAATTTTAACAAGTGACTTACACAATTACACAATTTCAGCATATTTTTGTACAGCTCCTCCTGCAAAAGATGACAAGACATGTTTAAAATGACAAATAATACCTTCATTTGTCTAACGAGTTGGGAAAACAAACTATTTTAAGTCCCATCAAACAGATGGAAGATTGCAAATAAATCTATTTGAGTTTGCTTGTCGAACTTACTGATACAAAACATTTAAAGTTTGGCAACAAGAACAGTTAAAGTGGAAAAATAAGAATATTACTTTGATCATTAAAACTGTAGAGAAGCGCCGAATAAAAACCAGATCAGTTTAAATGCTCGCATTAAACAGTCACCATCAATATCTATCAGTACTCAACAGAAATGTGTGTAAGTCTGGTTCATTTTGTTCCCGGCCTGAGTCTCCCTACCTCAGTAGGTCCGGGGTGCTCCATCTTTAAGACCAGGAAGACCTTGAGTTTGTTGCGGTTGATGGTTAACTCTTTATTAGTGAGATCTTTCACAAAGCTCATGCATGAAGCCCATTGGTTGAAATAAACAAAGGCCTGGAGGGCAGACAGAGAGAGATGGATTAGAGTCACAAAAAGAAATGCACAATAATCTCTCAATATCATTTCTGTTTAATTTTATTTGCAGGAACAACAAAATGTGCCTATTTTTATTTAGTGTCTAAAATGGGACCCTGCACTGATAATCCTAAGTGGCCTTTACTTGAATAGTGCTGTATCAAGTCCTGAGGACCCCAAAGTAAATTAAAAGCTTCATCGAACACCACCGATGGATCCAAACAAAGCTCTTAGAGAGTTATAGAATTATTTCTTCTTTTTTTTAATGGGCTGTTTTTTTGTCGTACCAATATATTATTTTTTCTTTTTTTTGGATTTTTGCATTTAATCCGTTAAATTTATATGCAGCTAATTCCTGTTAAAACATGCGTGCGCTGACTAAAGAGTTGATTCGGTCCTGCAGCTGCATGAAAAACCTCAAGGTTCCCAAATAGAGTGATAGCTGAGAGCCCACCTCTTAAAGTTCGATACGAAACATTGCACAGTCCACATAATTATTTTTCTGCATGTTTTCAGGTATAAAACAGCGTAGGGCTGGGCAATATGGATTAAAAAAATAAATCTCAGATTTTATCATACCAAATCCGATTAATCGATTTTTTCCTCCTTTTTGTTTCATAAAAAGAAATTAAAGAAATTATTTTAAAACCTTGCTTTTTATGTCAAGTATTTCGTCAGGGAGTTGACCTGAATTCAAAGTGCAACTAAAAACAAGCTGTGAAACATGCTTATAAAACAAGATGGCAGCCGTGCCATTATAAACAATAAAAATATAACAAAACATTTGCTGCTAGTGGTATTACACATTGAGCTAAGAACAGGCTTCACTGCACTTGGGAACTTCAAACTAAGTTAAAAAAAAAGTAAATAAGTAAATGAAGTACCTCGTATTATGGTAAAAAAAAGTTTCCACTTAACAATATTTTGACAATACATTTGCCTAAACATATATTCAGCATCACATGCTGTTCTCTTCATGGAAACCCAATGAGTGTATTGGCAAAATAAAATCCAGATTTTCCAAAAATGAAAACTTAAAGAATTGTAAATTCGAATGAATCGATTAAATCGATTTATCGCCCAGCCCTAAAACAGCGCTGCATTTGTTAGGTACACATGCATGACCAACCTACAGGGCTGGAGTACTTTTAAATCCCGGCTCCTTACCCTCCTCTGCAGCGGCAGGACCAACACGTTGGAGAAGAGATCTGTGAGAGTCTTCTGTGGAAAATACGTCCACACCAAGCTTGAAACGTCCTCCTGTGTGTATTTGGCTTTCGGTAAATTCGTCAGCATGATGGTGATGCACTTCTTGTCTGGAAAGGTGGCTTGCTGTGTCACAAGAGAGAGTTTAGAGAAGGAGTGAAACAGCAGCGCTAGCAAAACAGATAAAAAATATTCTATATTGCACAACTATTTAATATAAAAAGAGTAACATTTTGAAAAAAAAGCTTTTACAGCAGGAACATTCAGAAGTTTATCTACACACGCATCACATCCGTTTTATATGATTTAACTTAGGAAGATTAATTCAAGGGGACGAAAGATTTACATGTTAGGCAAGAGGCCTCAAGAATAGGCAATTTTAATGACTGCTTGCAGACCAGACTCCATTATTACCTTTGGGATTTTTAGCCAACTTACATCACCAAGGTAACTCCAAATGCCCTTAAAACCAAACGCTGTGATACAAACATTATGTGACAGCTCGGGTCACATTAATGCAGCGCTTCTTAAATAGTGGGGGGAAGAAAAGCTTTGCTTTTTTTGTTGGTCCAGAAAATCCAGGCCTTCTAACTGTGACAAAAGCGCCCACTGCTGTTTGGTCTGTACCTGCGGTCAGTAGCGTGATAAAATACTATTAATAAACTCCTAAAAAGTACAAAACTGAATGTAAATGAAGTTTATCCTCAATATTAATGGCTTGATATTATTTTTGGCATTGAAGTTCATAGCTAGTTAAAAGTTGACTCCAAGTTCGGGCTAAATGCCGTTTATATTTTTGTTAGTATTATACAGTCAAAAAAAAAAACATTGCAGGTGATAAAAAAAAAAACATTGTTATATGTTATAAATAAACCTGTATATATATTATAAATTTTAAAAGGGATTCTGGGTAATCTTCAGAACAACAGCTTTAATGCATTAAAGGTATACTATGCAACTGGGGTTAATTTTCCGGCGAGGCTCCCCCCAGAGGGCGAAAGTAAAAGTGCACTGTCGTAAAGATGCTCAGCTGTTCTGGTTTCTCTGTCAAGCCAGGCGTGTTTGTTTTGAGCTTAGCAGACAGGCGAACGCAACGAAAAGTGGAAAAAACGGCAGTACAAACAATGACTAACACAGTGAAAGTATGAACATCAGGGTTTCCCGCAGCGCTATCTTGGCGGAGCGGCCGCGGCGCCAACATTCAAAAAAAAAAAAAAAAAAAATATATAATAATAATAATAATAATAATAAAAGTAGATATGCTTGCATGTTTATTTGACGTTAACACGCGGTTCTTTGTTGCTTTCGCGCGTGCATATAGTGAATGGCAGGGCAAAAACACATGGAGTTCTCGCCGTAAAGCAAGACCGACTCTCACGGTCTTGTAGAGACTTCTGAGCCTGTGGGTGCGGGCCGAGGGCTCCTGCAATTGCAAGTGCGGTATTTCCCCCACAGACCACCAGGGCAGCCTAGAAAACCTTTGTTCGACCTGAAATGACTCATTTAATCATCCAAAACGGTATGGAACACATTAATTAACTGAAAAATGTTGCATAGTATGCCTTTAAAAAGTAAAATTTTTGACCTGTTAATGGGGAATGTGTGTGTGTGTGTGTGTGTGTGTGTGTGTGTGTAGGGGGGTGGGGGGGTGGGGTGTGCAACAAAAAAGATTTGAGAACCACTGCATTAGCGCAGGTAGACCATAAGTTAATAAAATAAAGAGCTCAGTTTAGTGGTGCAGAATAAAACATGCTTTAGGCCACCAATGTGCGTATGTAAACTTATGACTCCACTAGCATTGCAGAAAGAAAACAAAAAGGTTAAACATGAAACAAGCACGCTTACCGTAAAGTCTGACAGGCTGTTAATGGGGGTACAATCTGAAAGTAAAAGAGGAAAAACATTTATTTAATTACTTTTCACAAGGGAGCATCCCCCCCCCCCTCCCCCACCCCACACCCCACCCAACATGCGTCTCCTACCAGGGATGTCGAACTGCGGCGTGACAGACGGGAATATAAACGGGTCGCATTTCATGGTGATCCAAAATGGCGACTCGGCATCTGGTGGGAGGTTATATTTCTCTGTTTGGCGGAGAAGAGAACCATAAGAATAGTGAAATAAGACGTGTGTTTAGGATAGAAATTCACATCTGTGCCATGGTGTCTGACGTAGAGTAAAGCACCTAGAATAAACCTCTAGAGAGGTATTAATGGGTCATAAACAGTCCAACAACGTATAAAGTGAACAAAGGATCGATACGCTCACTTTGTCAGGAGGAACTGACCGATATAATTTGGTCCACATGGGGCCCAGACAGGCGTACGTTCAAGACCTGCATGGTACGCTGCGACTAGAGGCAGCGGGTGTTTTCCAAGTCTAGTACACCGAGTTTATATGACACCTTTCACCGATAAAACCTCATAAACTGCTTCACAAGCAAATTATAAACATTAAAACACTGTTAAATCAGAACAAATTAAAGAAAATGACAAAATAATTGATATTAGGACATCTAAAATCATGTTAAGATGCTTTCAGACCTTTTTGATATTTACAAAAACAGGTAATTAGTTGCTGGTTTTCTCTAAACACAGTGGGAGCATTTTTTTCAGTCGCCTTTCTTTGGATTTAGGCTTTTTTGCTGCTTACATATTATTATTAAATATTAAATATCACTTTGAAATAGAGACTTATAAATGGTTTGTAGATATGTTAATTATTAATCAGTAAATGCTTAATAAAGTGCAAGAAGGAGACAAAAAAAAAAAAAAGAGACAGAACCAGCTGTTTTTTTTGCCAGAGAGCCAAATTTATAGTTGGCTAAAACATTTCAAATTCTATACATTTCATCTACAGTTTCTATAATAAATATTTTAGTGTAAAGTACAACCCTGTAAGCTCAATAAACATGTGCAAACATTATTCTTTACCATGTAATATTCTACTTTATCACTGTATTATAAACATCCACATTGGAAAACTGTACACCATGAGACCCTTTAATAAGAATTACTAAACATTTATAAATGCCTAGAGGGAGCATTATTGCAAAGCGTACACAATGACAAAGTATATAGATTTGGCTCACTATTTGGCAAGAAACCTGTCAGTGTTGTCTCTTAACCCTTTATTAATTCATAATAAACAGTTAATGATTTATAAAGTGTTTATATGCATGTCTACAAACCATTTCTAAGTGTCTGTAAAGGGAGCCTTGTGGTGGTACCATTAAATACCTTTACAAAGTTTAAAGCTTTTGGCTCTAAACCTGAAGACATGACCATCAATCTTTAGTTTTTTTGTACTATAAAGGTTCCTCAGTTAATTTTTTCCCCCTAAAAGAAAAGAAAACCTACCCGGCGACTCAATGGGGCTCTCCGGTGTCTTCATTCTCTCCAGTTTGTAAGAGCGAACTTCTGTGGTCTTGCTGTACGAGAGTCCAAACAGGTCGACGTCGGCACTCGACTCAAATTCTACAAACACCTGGAAAACGGGAACAAAGCACCGATAAAGTCCGACCGTAGGCGGCTGGTGTGGATCGTACGGCCGCTGTAGGACTGTGTTCATACCTTGTTGAGCAAAGGCAGGAAGTTTCTCACACGGAAGTCTTTCATGACAGCGTCCCTCAGCTCCTGGATCTCACTTTGTGCGATGTCGTGAATGAAGACCGTCCTCAACCCGTCATCAGTGACTTTCTGGTTGGAGGAAAGCATTCAAGACAAATAAAGACAGAAAGGTTCCTGGGGGCACCCCTAAAACTCCTTTTACATGTATGGTTACTACAGCTATTACTTATTTGTGCACATTAATTACGTTTTTGATTAAAATCCTTTCACTAAAATGCCATCAGAATGCTCATAATATTAAGTAAGTGTGTCTCGGGCGGCCCCCCCCCTACAGTCTCCACTACATTGGATCAGTCCATTTGCTGCGCATGGGCAGAAGGGTCCAAACAGACGGAAGTAAACCATTTGAAACAAACGGCGTGAGGAGAGCAGAGAAGAGGAGAAAAAATTATATTAAAAAAAAAGAAAGAAATAGATAAGAAGCTACCCTAGCGAATTTAATGTTCGGTAGTTTAAGAAATTGTCATATTATTATCACTAGTCTTTCCTGTGACATGCATCTTATTTTTGTTTTGTTATAATTCATTTTCCGTCTGAAGAGATGGAAAATTTGTCTTTTAAAGAGTTCTGGTTTAAGATGTCATCCCTCAAAATAAAGACTTATTCAGGTTATCACAAATGTTAAAATTTAATTGTCATTTTAATGTTAACATAATGTTAACCACTCAAGGTTTCCACTGAGCATGAAGGTGTTGAAATACGTAACCAGCATATAAATAGGTTTAGTAGTAGAGTAGAAATTGGGCCCCAAATTTCCTAAATCCGCCCCTGGTCGCAGCATTAGGAAAAACTGCTCTCTCACTGTGTTTCTCCTCTTTGTTTTCACACCACAGATATCTATAGGGTATTTTTACTTGAGCTGTCCAATCTCTCATAAGGGGAAAATAAACAAGACAAATACCCAGGAAGGTCACTAGCACGCCGTGTCCGAAATTAACTTCCTGATTCACCGGCCCAAGTTAGCTGGTAGATATAAAATCAACCGGCAACCATTTTTTTTTGTAAGTCTGACTGACCCCTGCTAAATATCTCCACATAATCCCGCTAAGTGATTAGCCTGAGCTAAACGCTAGCTGTTAGCAAACGGACATGGCGTAGTCGGTGTGGTTCTCGCGCCACATGTGCGAGTGTTTGTGTACGTGAGCGTTTGTTTGTCGTCATACGAGCTGAAAGCAGGGGAACATAAAGGAGAGTCCACCCGAATGTTGACTGAAAAACAAAATTTATTTGGTACAAACATTTACTCGACATGTGGCAGCTAGCCGTCTGAAATTTACTCGCCAAACAGAAAATTTACTCCCATTTGGCGTCTGGCGAGTGCTAATTTCGGACCCTGCCTGCATGTTGCTTGAGAAAAGGGCCCCAAAAAGGAACATTTTCTGGGAAAGCTACAATTAAACTAGGAAATAATCTGTTTTTCAAGAGGAAAGCCTGCAGGTTGTGTAAAGCGAGTCACTAAAGGCAGACTGGAAACCTGTACCTTTCAAGAAGGGACCCTTGGGTCTCGGGACAATACAGTCGAGATTATGGAAAAGACACTTAATGTTTAATATACTGGATTTTAAATGTGAATGAGGGAACGCAGCTGCAGGGTCAAAAATCTAACAAAAGAAACGGGCATAAATTTACCAAATGACTAATTTGACCTCAGAGTGTAACGGTGACCCAGCAAAACGTTCATCTGCTTCCAGACTTAAGACCAACATAGGATTGGACGATAATTCAATAACAATATATGGCGATCGATAGACGTATATCGATGATAGAAAAAAGGGTCAATAAAAAGTTCAATAGAATAAAAGTAGGCATTCTAGCCATGTAGGTTAATACTAGTCATTATATCCTCTCAACCAATCAAAACACAGACCCAGGAACGCTCCGTCACCAAGCTCCGCCCCCCTCAAACGGTTCAGAGAGCAAGCTTCTTTTTTAATTTCTAAAAACTTGTAGTTTTGGTAAAAAGTTGGTTGAATAAAAGGTTGAGTTTGAATTCAGTGTTTGTGTTTTTTAACTAAAAACAGGTCGCCAAGCAACAGCATAAAATGGTCAGGGCTGCACTTAAAATATATATATTGAATTTGTTGATAATTGTCGGTATCGATCAATATGATTTCGATTTTATCGATATGCCTTTTTCATTAATATCGTCCAGCCCTACACCAACTCCCTTTCTCCCCTTTCTTTTTTTTTTATAAAAACTGCCTTTCGACACAGAAATCGCACTGTTTTGAGAACAGACAGTAGCTTCTCCTCACATTTAAGCCCAGAGCGCGTGGCGGCGAGTGCTCGTTACTTACGTAGCGAATCAGCTTCATCAGGGCAATGTAGAACTGAAACTGGAACAGAAAGGAGAGCTGATGTAAGCCATCATGCCAAACCGCCTTTAAAATACACCATTTTCGGCAAAAGTATCCACTCACATCTCTGGCATCACACAAATGTTTATATATATTTTGGCATGTCCAAAGTGGGTCCCCCCCCCCCCACCAACTGCATTTCAACAAAGATCTGGTCCCCCAGCACAAGTGGCTGATGCAGATGGAAGCTTTTAGCTTTCAATTACGGCAAAATTATTATAGAAAATGTAAGATCTTAACTGAAAATGTTAAGTATTCATCTTTTAATAAACACACTTTCGACGCTCTCTTAATTTTATAGTATGTAGGACCGCATCTATCCAATGATATTTGATTACTCAAATGCACACTTTGGTGCATTAAAATCTGATTTGAATTCAATTATTAAAATTAAGTGTTTTCAAAGAACAACTTACCCAAATACTGTTCTTATATTGCTGGACCATAAACAGTTCAGTTTATTACTATTAAAGAGTGAAATTACATTTTTCAGAATAATTTGCAAACTGGATACCTACCTTTTAATACGAACAAATGAGCAAACCCCTTTTTTTTTTAACCTACGGATCTACAGTAATTTACATATTAATTTTCTACGGTAAATCTGACTAATTTATTTAAAATGATCATATTTTGTAGAAGAGGTAAAAAATTAACATAATTTTTTGGTTTAATTTTTTTTTTATTGATTTTGTTGGCCCTCAAGTTCCTTTGAGGTGACAATTTGGACACCCCTGGCTTAACCTTTTTACTAAGGCTTCAAAAACAGAAGGGGGATGCCCTCTGGGAGAAATGGACCACCTACCTCATAGCTGATTTTGTGGCTCTTGTCTATGTTTACTCTTATTGCATATAATTTGTTACACTTTACCAATACCTCTGCTTCAGTGTCTGTTTATGTAAAATGCTCACGGACAAACCAAATAAATAAATGAGGGTGAGATTATGCTTACTGGTGAGGCTGGAGCGCTGTTGCAAACGGGGGCTAAGCTGAGCTCATGCCCCTTAAAGTCAACGCCGCCGCACGTCGTCTTTAAGAGGTTCTGCAGGACTTTACGTCTCGGCATGGTGACCAAAGCCTGATGGAGAAGTTAGACGACAACAACGATCAGGGTTTCACCACAAGTCTTAAGAGCCTAAAACATGCAAGAATTTGTGTCGTTTATTGGTTTATTCCAAGCAAGTACAAAACCAATAGTGTACAACATTATCTGCATATACTTTACTGCAGAAGGAGAAAAAAACAAGAAAGCAGTGGGGGGGACAAAATTATTTACTCCCACCTCCTATTCCATAATACAGCTGCTGTTATTTACAGCTTTGCAACTACTTTTCAGTTTCAAATCAACAAAGCAAATGACATTAATATATCTAAAAATAATCTACATTAGTGATATAGTTATAATAGCCACAGACATACAGTACAATTCCACATAAAGTACAATAATTGGACATTTATTGACTTTATTTATATATTTGTCAGTATTCAAATAATTTAATATATACCTATTATACATTTAAGTAGTAATGTAATAAAAAAAAAAAAAAAAAATATATATATATATATATATATAGACAGATAGATAGATAGATAGATATATAGATAGATAGATAGATAGATAGATATATAGATAGATAGATAGATAGATAGATAGATAGATAGATAGATAGATAGATAGATAGATAGATAGATAGATAATATCCCTCTTTTTTCAGTCTAAAGAATTTTTGGATATTAATAGGTAATATATTTTTATTGGCTTTATATAATAGTTGCTTAGTAGAAAAATCAACTAAATCAAATAATTTTAGCAGTCTGGACAGTAATAACAAATTGTTGCTGTGATCACAAAATCTTACTTTATGTATTATTTTAAATGCACGTTTTTGGGAGTATATAAAAAATAATATATAATAGTATATATATAGAGAGTATATAAAAAATAAATCTAAATATTAAGGAAGAATTCATAGAAACATGCATTAAGTGCTGTAAAAAACATCTAAACAGTTTTTACCTCTTTGCTTTCCAGATCAAACTGATTCAAAGATATAAATATCTTTATATGATTTTGAAATCTGTTAAATGATTGAGACGTTTAGCTCTGGCGCAGAGATAAAAACTTAGAAATTTATAAGGGGGAATAAATCCAAAATAGAGCGTGTAGGGGTTTTAAAAGCTGGTGCTCACCAGGCCACATTGAGGAATACAATAGACGGTGTCGACTTCATGTATGAACCCGTAAGGGAGGAACAGCTCGGCCAGCTCCTTTTCAGTGTAGCTGCATTCTTTATAATCTGGGAGATTGCTGATCAGGAACACCCTGACAGAAACCTGGAGAGAAAGCAAACAGAGTTCAGGTAAAGTTAGAAGTTTCACCACTGGAGACACCCCCCCTACGAGATGTGACCAAAACCAATAAAACAAACTCGTGTTAGAATCACAAATGTCAAAATTAGGATTGCGTCATTTAAAGTCTTCCGTTGTCTCATTTAAATGTTGTTGTTTTTATATGTGTCGCACGAGTCTGAGGTAACTTACTTTCTCCTTAGCCAATTTCTTTTCATCTGTGAGGCACCCTGAGACAAAGAAAGTATATTTAAGCAAAAGTTACAGATACTGGTGCAGAAAGGCCACGCAGAGTTTGGGCTTTCTTACTGAAACAGTCTTTAGACAGCAGGGACTCTAACTGGTCCCCGACAGTCAGGGAGGTTTCGGGGTTCAAGCAATAATCGTCCATCAGCGTGACGGCGGCGGACGGAGCTGCTGGGGTCGGCTCAGCTGGGACTTTATCGCCAGGCTCTGACGCCGTCTTGCCCCCAGCCTTAGGAGCAGCAACAGGGTCTGAAACGGAGGATATGCAAGATAAGCACCGTTTTAGAAAGCTTCTCTTTTAACTCGAGTTGGAAGTGTCAGCAAACAGGCTTAAATCGTACATCACAGCTCTGATCATCATAAATGTTCCTAACAGAGCACTTCGCTCTCAGACTGCAGGTCTGCTGGTGGTTCCTAGAGTCTCTAAAAGTAGAATGGGAGGCAGATCCTTTAGCTATCAGGCTCCTCTCCTGTGGAACCAACTCCCAGTTTTGGTCCGTGAGACAGACACCCTGTCTACTTTTAAGACTAATCTTAAAACTTTCCTTTGTGACAAAGCTTCCAGTTAGAGTGGCTCATGTTACCCTGAGCTATCTCTATAGTTATGCTGCTATAGGCTTAGGCTACTGGAGGACATCAGGGACTATTTCTCTCACTCTGCTGGGTTCTCCTACTGTTCTCCAATTTGCATTGCTTTTAATTTCATCTTTTAACTTTTTGTTCTCTGTCGTTTATCTCTTCATAAAAGGTACACCTGGTCTGGCTTTCTGTTACATCATCCAGGGGAGGCAGATCATTCGCTATTACCATATATCATAGAAAGTACTACTGGATCAATGTGTGCTTCTGTGCTTTTTGTGTCTCTGCTCTATCTTCTCTAAGCTCCACTGGGTCGAGGCAGATGACCGTTCACACTGAGCCTGGTTCTGGTTCTGCTGGAGGTTTTCCTCCCTGTTAAAGGGGAGTTTTTCTTTCCACTGTCGCTTCATGCATGCTCAGTATAAGGGATTGCTGCAAAGCCATCCGCAATGCAGATGACTGTCCACTGTGGCTCTACGCTCTTTCAGGAGGAGTGAATGCTGCTTGGAGAGACTTGATGCAACCTGCTGGGATTCCTTAGAGAGGAAACTTTCTGACCAAATCTGTATAATCTGATTGAATTTGACTTTGGAAAGTGCCTAGGGATGACTTCTTGTGAATTGGCGCGATATAAAAAAACTGAACTGAACCAGAAAGTCTTTCAGTTCTTTCTGAAAACGTTTCCACATCTATCCAGGAGCTTTTGTCAATTCTGGTGGCTTGCACTGAGGAACCTCAATCAGATGCAAATCAGTGACCCATTCATCACTTTCCCTGGTCGTTAGGAGCTATTGCTTGGTGTGAGTGGAGTACTTGGTCACCTGGATCATAACGAGACTGCTGATCTCTCTGGAACGTGTTGGACGACATTCTAATATATCAAAATTGGGCTGGAGGATAATTCAATAACAATATATATCGATCGATAGACGTATATCGATAACAGAAAAAAAGGGTAAATAAAAAGTTCAATAGGATATCAGATTTCCTTCCTCTTGCGTTCTAGCCATGTAGGTTAATATTACAGTCATTACATCCTCTCAACCAATCACAACGCAGACCCAGGAACCAAGCTCCGCCCCCTTTAAAGAGTTCAGAGAGCACATGTTCTTTTTTCTGTTTGAAAGTTTGGTAAAAAGGTGGTTAAATAAAGGCTTGGGTTTGAATTCAATGTTTGTATATCCTGTATCTAAAAATAGGTTGCTAAGCAACAGCATAAAATGACCAGGGCTGCACTTAAAATATGTGTTTTGAATTTGTTGATAATTATCGATATCGATCAATATGATTTCTATTTGATCAATCTTTCCAGCAACAAAATCCTGTAATTTCTTTTCTTCAAATAAAAAAGATCCACCTAAATGGAAAATATCTGTAGAAAAAGTAAAATATTTACCCTCGGCGGCCCTTGACCGGGATGAAGGTTTTTCCTTAGGGGTCTCGGTTTTAGCAGAGGGCCGACCCTCGCTGGGTTTTGTTGGCTTCTCGTCTTTTTCTTTCTTCTTAGACGGGCATGATCTGATGGTTTGGTGCATGGATACATAGAGATCAGCAGGTATTTACGCACTTAAGAAAAATGTTTTAACAAGAGAAAACATTTAAATGCAACTGAAACAGAGGGCTTGAATTGACGAACTTTCAAAAGCAAGTTAACGACGAGTTCATCAGGACACGTTCGAGTAAAATGTGACTCACGTTTTCTGCTCTTTCGTAGAGGTGGAAGCAGGGGGTATGAAAACACATTTCTGCAAAGAAATAGCTTTGAATAGAACATTTCACATAGTACCAGGAAAGTGGACATACTGGCAGCGGTTTTCCACTGGTAAAGCACCTATTTGTGACATTTAATCCAGATTTTGTCAGGACAAATGTAAAACACACGAAAATGGGGCACACACCTCTGTAAGAACGGTGATGGTGAATCCTTTTAATTCAAACCTCTTTGTGCGCCGAACTTTGTCCGCAGCTTCCTCTTTCTGGAAAAGGACTTTTGCCTGCATGTGCAAAAAATTAATAAATTGCTGAACATTCTTTTTTTTTTTTACAATACAGATTTTAGTGTCTCTCTAGTAGTTTAATATAGCAGAAAACATTACGATAGACAAGATTAGTTCTCCAAATAAAACATAAAAAAAAAAGCCAGTGCAGCATCATCTTTCTCTCTGAGAGAAATAAAACTTAAACTAAAAATAAAAGCTTTTTAGGTATCATAGTACTCTGCCAGTAAGATCGTTTAGAAATTACTACTCAAAGATTTTTTTTCTTTTTATTTCTCCAAATACACACAAAAGCAATTCCTTCAAACAACTTTTTACATGATGCTTCAAGGATTTGGAGCCAAACGCTGGATGCCACCCAATGACTCCAGGGTTTCCCACTATATTATAAGTAGGGCTGTCCATAAAAATTGATCTAAAGATTAATATGGATGTTTTTAAAAACAATTTAATATCGATGTTATGGCTTTCAATATCATTAACTCCTAGGGTTTAAGCAAAGAAACACTTTTACCGCAAGTCACCAGAAGTGGCAGTACAGAACAAACGCAAAATAGCAAGTGAGTGTAGAAGATCTAACATAAGGCTAAGAGAGAAACGGCTTGCTCCAATTAAGGGACTCATCCAAGAATAAAGTGTTGTTTTTAAAGCGTAACTTGCCCAAAATTAAACTTTTTTTTGCAGATAAACAGAAATTGATGGTGCGCCTTACATATGGATTACCATTGTGTTTACTGACTGATTTTATGTGGTACAATGCACTCAAAAATCTCTTAAAATGTGTAATTTGGTAAGCAACATTGTGGGAAAAATCTGTATTTCTTCAAAGAAATCAACAGAAAGTGTAACCATTTGATTTTTAATGAAGATGTTGGTGATGATAAAAAAGTATAATGTCCATCGGCACTATGGGGCCAAACATCAGAGCTACACGTCGTACACTGGTGCCCAACGAACACAGAAAGTCAAGCAAATGGAAGCCGGCCTGCAAGCTCAACATCAGTTTTTGTTTTAGTGCTAACGAAATACAGGAAAACGCCATATTGCCTTATTGCTCAGCACGGCAAACCATTTTCAGACGATGACTTCATAAAGCGGTGGGACAAGGTAGGTTCTGGCGTGTTTTTGACCGCACAAATGTCGCGAGAATTCAGCTTGCAGGGACGGTTAGCGGAGAGCGGCCAGAAGAAAACACGCAGCCATCGGTTATGGTTAGTAAGTTAAACGCAAAAGCGTTGTTCGGAAGAAACCTTCTCAGGCAGGCAAACTAGAAAAAACAAAACAAAATGCTGAACGGTGCGACATGCTAAGTTAACATTGTGCCGCAGATGTTTGAGAACGACATAAAAAAGGTCAGTAAAGCTCCTGTATCTGCAACAGTGCAGCAGTAAACTTCCCACATACCATAAGCTAACACTAGCTGTTATTAGCCTGAGGGACGCCCTAATGATGGGTTCCTTCGAGCTGTACAGTGCTGCATTGTATAGCTGAATAATAGAGACTTTAGAGACTAGACTTAGACAAACTTTATTGTCATTTTGTATGCACAGAGTGCGTACAGAACGAAATTTTGTTTGCATACAGCTTGAGAGTTTCAGTGAATTGCAGTGAATTTCAGAATAAAGTAACTTTGCAGGATACTAAAGTAACTTTGCAGGATACTAAAGTAAATTTGCAGGATAATAAAATAACTTTGCAGGATAAATGAAGTAACTTTGCAGGATAAATAAAGTAACTTTGCAGGATAATAAAATAACTTTGCAGGATAAATGAAGTAACTTCATTTAGCCATCCAACTAATTATTCAGTCAAGCATCTATCCATCAAACCATTCAAGCAACAGCAGAGTAAATAACCATTGCTCACCGACGAATACAGTCAATCAATCTCAAGGAATGACACAAGAAAGAAAGGAAACCAATAGAGATGATTAACACACACCCTGTTCACTCCTTCATTAGACGTACCTCTCCTCTGGATCTGTACAACACAAACGACTCAGTTTTCCCGAAGGACTCCAGGGCTTTCCTTACATCAGTGTATGTGTGAATGCTTTCAATCCCACGGAGTATCACCAACCTTGGGTCATCCTACACAACAGACAGAAGCATAAAATACTTAAGGGATCTTAAAGAAGATATTTTCAAAACACACACACACTTAATTTTTTCCGTCATTGTTTTTATATGCAAACCAACAGGAATTTAATCAAAGAGTAAGATAAGACGACATGTGAAGAGACGTTAAAGCTCACAAATGACTGTCATAATCTCACGTTTGTCATATTCATAAGCGTTAGTGTGAAGAGCTGCAATGATGACCTGAACGTGTGACTTGTATCAACTGGTTTGAAAGATCAAAGTTTATTTTCTCTACTTTCATAGTTTGATTATTTTTTTTTTTTTTAGCTTTCAATTTTATTTATATAGCGCCAATTCATTAAACATGTCATCTCAAGGCACTTTACAAAATCAAAATCAATCAGATTATACAGATTGGTCACAATATACAAAATTCTCATGGTGACATTCAAGGCCCTTCACCACCTTGCCCCCCCTCATATCTGTCAGGCCTCCTGCATATTCCCACCCCCTCCCGTGCTCTTAGATCCTCATCTGCTTTACACCTGTCTGTCCCTTCCGCCCGTCTCACCACCATGGGGAGCAGAGCATTCAGCTGCTCTGCCGCCCTGCCTCTGGAACTCTCTACCACCCCTACTTAGAAACACGGACTCACTTCTCCATTTTAAATCACAACTCAAAATTCATCTATTTAAGATTGCCTATTCTCTTTAATTATCAATTTCCCTGTCCCAGCCTCTGTATTTTTTAAATGTTTTTTTTTGTTTGTTTTGATTTTGTTTCTGACATTCTGTTTTTTATCCTTTTGTACGGTGACCTTGAGTGTCCAGAAAGTCGCCTTTTAAATAAAATGTATTATTATTATATTATTAATATTTCCTATATAAAAAGGAACCCAGTGGATTGCATCAAAGTCTTGACAAGCAGCATTCAGTCCTCAAGAAGAAGCGTAGAGCCACAGGGAGAGTCGTCTGCATTGTTGATGTCTTTGCAGCAATCCCTCATACCATACAAGCATGAAGCGACAGTGGAGAGGAAAACCTCCAGCAGAACCATGCTCAGTATGAATGTTCATCTGCCTCGACTGACTGGGGGAGGAATAACTTGCCTCACTGCAATAGACTGCCGACCTGTCCAGGGAGTACCCCCACCTCTCACCTATTGACAGCTGGAGATAAGCACCAGTACCCCTCACGACCCCAATAGGGATAAATGTGTTAGATAATGGATGAATGAATGGATGTATGAATAACTTGCCTCGTCTTCCTGAGGATCGTCCCGTGGAGCCGACGATGACCTCCCCTTTGCTAGTTTGGCCAATAGGGCGGGGGTCATGGATTTTACCACAGCCTCCAAGTCCGACTGTTTTGACAGAGACTGGACACCTAGATGGATGAACAGAATCGGTTGCTTGGTTAAGTTATTTTAGTCTAACAACAATCCAGTCTTAATTATTTACCATCGAGTCATTTTCAACATGAGGTGCCTACTTTGGGAATAAATCTCACGACCACCCGGCAGTATCCTCCGACTTAGAAATTTTAGAAACCGTGTTTTTGATTTTTCTGTTTCCCGTTGTGAAAACGTTCTATGACAATATTTTTTTGAGTCAAACCTGACGCTTCCAGCAGCATCTTTGCAAGCCGCTCTGCACTGGTCGACCTCCTTGGCTCAGGTGATGTTGACCTGTCGGGCGGGGACCGTCTTTCTCGCTTCTTCCTCGAGTCTCTCTCGTGGCTCCTTGAACGTGAGCGGTAACGCTGGGAGGAGCGAGACCTATGCCGTGGAGACGTGGAACGAGACCGGGACCTAAAGAAAGTTTGTGTTGAAAATCTTTAAGACTGCAGTAAAAATTTCTATTGAAATACAATAGAATGTTTTCAACTCTTCAGTGTTTTGGTAAAAGGATTCTGGGTTTGTATCCAATCAGAAGGTTTTGTGCTGTCCAAACATACCTGTAACTCCCGTGTTTCTGCTCACTCTTGGAGCCATGGCGACCATGAGGGCTGCGGGAGCGGGAACGGGAGCTGCTGTCGGTGTATCTTCTCTTTCGGCTACTTCGCTGCGCGCTGCGGGAACGGGAGCCAGAACGGGAGCTGCTACTGGACCTGTCTCTTCGACGGCCACGTGAACGTGAACGCGAACGTGAACGCGAACGGCTCCTGCTCCGGGTTGTAGACTTTTTATCTGAGGCTCTGCAAAGGCAAAAACAAGATTAAAGAACTCCTAAACATGATTTGTCTTGCGTTGGAACTGGTGTGGTTTATTATTTGTTTAATGCAATTACTTCCACTGGTGGAGCTCACCATCCCAGTCTGGATATCTGTAACAGATAAAAACTATTACCAAGGAGGAAACAGATCAAAGTTCAAAAAGGAGGATATCTGCATTAGAGGCATTCATAAAATCACCATAGAAGTTTACAAAATAAACAAAACGCACAGCTTTTTGTTGGCTTGCTCCAATTAAGATACTCATCCAAGAATAAAGGGTTGTACGAATAGTTAAACTTCTATTTTTAAAGTGTAATTTGAAAGTATCATGTTTTTTTTTTGCAGATAAACAATATGCCGTATTTTCAGACTATAAGGCACAATTAAAATATTGACATTTTCTAAGATATGTATGGTGCGCAATATATATGGTTACTGGCGTGCTTAATGATTAATTTCATGTGGTAAAATGCTCTAAAAAAAAATTGGATAAAATGTTATCAACAAATCCGCTCCGTTCCGTGGATATTCAGAGCATTACGGTACACTGTACCTGATACGTCCCCTGAGCTGTCTACAAGACTGCCTGACTGTAATGTCTAAACTAGAAGTGCATTCAAGTACGGGAGCCCGGGCCCGGAGTACGCACTAGTAACAATAAATCCAAATAAGTTGATTCAATATAAAAGTTATGTTTATTTTGGCCATATGTTAGAAACAGAAACCTAAAAAGAAAATTTAATGCACCTTATAATCCAGTTTATGGTCGGAAAAATACAGTAAAGGGTGCTACTTTAATGTTGCTATGCAACTTTTATTTTAACATTTTTATGTGAACTTGTTTAGTTTAGCTCTTTCATTCTGATCCTGTCAAGCCCAGAAAAACGCTCATTGAGCTACACGTTTTATCCCACAGTTGGGATAATTAAACCCAGACGTGCCATGCAGAAACACGATCAACATACTAAACATGTAAATCATATCGAACTTGGTAAAATTCTGGCTTTTTGATGCTTTCACATGCGTCCTGTCCTTCAAAAAAATTCAGAAAATTTACATTTCAATCCTCTTTCTGTACCAAACGTCTCGAACGAACAATTGGTTCTGGTGCCTAAAATGTTCTACTAAGCAAGTTAGAAACCAGGAAATGAATGCATTGGCTCCCACTCACCAGAGAGTGTGTCTAAAGACTGAAGGAAACCAGACTGCAACTAGCAACTCAAAAACACAACAGACGGCTTTTTATTAGCTTAACACGACGACTGTGGATTACTTAGACTACCAGTGTAGGCACGAACAGTTCAACTAATCTACTGATTAGGACACAACAAAACTTTTACAACAGCTGGCTGTGAATCAGTGGTACAATTCAAACATAAACATTTGGACAGGCAGAAAATTAGAACTGTACAGATAGGAAGACCAACTTGTTTAGAGTGGCTAGTTAGCATGACCGTAAGCATTAAACACTATAAGTAGTTCACAAATGCAGATTGAGGAAAAACACTAACGTTTTCCGAAGGAAACGCCGGTTCAGCAGGTGCAAACTGCTCTTACAGTGGGAATGCCACTCCTGGTTGTTGGATCGAGAAAAAGAAAAAAAAACCTTTAGGACTTTTCATAAAATTTCTCAAAATGTCTTTCATCCCCCCATTGAACCCAACAGAAATTTTAACTTTGAAAAAGTTAAGAATTTTAGTAAATGCAAACATGAATAGTTCAGCAGATTAGTTTAATATTTAAGATTTTTTTTTAATTAAAAGAAGCAAACACAGACGACACGGTAAATATAAATAAAAAAATCTTCGTTTGCTCTGGTCGGGTCTCTTGTTGCCATGCCCATTTTTTGTCATCTCAGGGTATTCCAGGCTGGATTGGATCAGGGCAATGACTTCAGGGTAGGGTAGAAAAAAAGAGGAAAACAAGGAGAACAGAAACTGGTGTACAGTAGAAATAATTCTAAATTACAAGTAAAACACAACAAAAAATAACCTCATTAAAGCCAGTTGTATTTGGTAAAGACAGCTAAACACCAATGAATCCAAGTAAAGTATTCCCTATTCAAAATAGGATTTTCCTTATTTTAATTAATCCCTCACTGGACATAACTTACTTTAGTAGAGCATTTCTGTTCTTAAGAACAATACAATCCTTAAACAACAAATCAAATATGGAACAACAAAAAAAACAGCTAATTGAAAATAGAAAACCTTACTTTACACTTACCGTCATGGTGTCATATTCTTTATTACAAAGCTTGCACCGATGTGGGAAGGCTGGCGGTGTGGTAGCTAAATAGTCATTAATCACGGATTGCATTGGCTTCCCCTCCAAGGTCTTGGGCTTCGTCTTATCTGGGCTGCTGTTATCGGACTTTACCGAACTTTGGTGCAGCGTTGCTACTGTGCTTGACTGACATGGAGGAATGACAAGAGCGACGGGAACAACAGGATGTGAAGCAATCTGCTCGGTGGAGGGAACCTGTTCCCATCTACTTTGCCTATTGATCTGTTTCTGTGCTGGGTCCATTGCTGCCTTGCTTTGTTGGGGCTTTTGCTCTTCTTTTACCTGGCCTTTGACAGTACCGCTGTCTTGCTTACAATCACTTTCACCTGACTTAGTACTAGGTAGTTTTAAAGTCTTTGTATCTGGTGATCCCCCTTGTGCAGTATGGTCTTTTAGAAGGTTTGTGATAGAAAACTTTGGTCTTTTCTTTGCTTGTATATTTTTCTTTAAAATAGGCAAAGGAGTGAAGGGAATTTTAGACGCCTGGATTGGCTGGCTCTGCACCTGTTTGGACGGATGTGTGTCCGTCTTTGGAGGGCCACTGGCCGGGATGGCTTTCTCTGAAGCCTTGGTTTGGTGGGTCATCGGCTTTTTTGACGTTTCTATGTCTTTCTTTGGTGGAACGAGAGGGGTGGGGATATTTTCAGAAGCCTGGGTTGGTTGGGTCTGTGGCAATCTAGGTAGATTGCTGCTTTGGATAGTCACAGAACTCCTCGTTGAGGGGACAGTGGTGGGAGAAAGGGGCCGACCATCTAGAGGAACTTCTTCACTGCTCATCTCTCTGTAACTGCTGCTATAGGTATAAACCATACCTCCAGTGTCACTGCTCGTGACTTCAGAGGGGTTTCTGATTTCCCGTCCAACCACAGTGTAGCTCCCAGTATGTCCATAGTCAATAACCTTTGCGGGTTTCAAAATCCGCATTGAGATGTCGTGATACATGTCTTGCTCTTCGTGAAAGCTCGTGGACGGTCGGGGGTCTGAGTAGGACTGTGTTGAAGTTTTTTCCTCCTTCATACGGCTGATCTGCTTCAAGATCTGGCCAAGATTATCAGAGTTTAGCTGATCTTCGGGGAACGTAAGAAGATAATCCAAGTCCTCTTTTTCAAGTCCGAAGCGCTGTAAGAGGACGGTGGCAAGCTCTGGAGTGCACTGTGGTTGGGAAGCCTCATCTCGCTCCTCTGGTTCGCTTGGAGGCGGATCGTCATACCTTCTTGAACCAGACACAGGTTGCCTGTTGTCTGGTCTGCCGCTGGAGGCAAAAAACCTACCATCACTGCTGCTGGGATAGTCAGATGAAACTGACGGTTGAAATTTCACAGGATTATCCTCTGCGGGGTTTTTAAGGATCTGCAACCAGCTTAAGGAGTTGCTGTCACTTTCCTCATCGGGCTCTCCGTCTAGATCACAAGGGGATGCTACACTTCTGCTGGTTGAAGGAAACTCGTCTCTTTGGGCGCCGAGAAAGTGGGAACCACGGCTTAAAGGCAGAGGCATCGCCTCCTCTCGGGTTCTACTAGGATGGAACTCCATCGGTCTTTCATGGTCCCTTTCTGAATGGACCAGTCTCTGGTCAGGCCTGTAAGTCATTGGCACATCTGGGAATATTCTCTCTGAAGTTCCAGAGGACGAGCGAGAAGAGCGTAAGTCTGGATCAATTTCAACAAGTCTTCCCGCCCTCCAGTTTTCCATCTCTGGCTGTCTACGAGAGACTGGTCTAGAGGGCTGACCTTGGGGGACATTTTGATTCCTTGAAGAATAAGGAATATATGGTGGATATGACATGATTTTACAGATCCACTAGTAGTGACAGAGATTGACGCTTCCACAACAGGGCAGGATGGTGCTTGCGTCAGTTTCTCACTGGTTGTAACTTTGACACCAATGGC
Organism: Fundulus heteroclitus; assembly: GCF_011125445.2. Taxonomy (NCBI): domain Eukaryota; kingdom Metazoa; phylum Chordata; class Actinopteri; order Cyprinodontiformes; family Fundulidae; genus Fundulus; species Fundulus heteroclitus. The sequence continues at coordinate 27,444,867 of NC_046374.1, forward strand.
ACATTGGGAATCTGCGTCAGTGCTACCTACACGTTACCTTTAAACCCCATTTAAAATTAAATGATCACTCTGGGGGTAGTAAACTTCAGCAGAAGGTGAGACAACAGTCCAAAAGCTAAAGGAAAACGTTGAACATAAATGTGTTCCGATTATGGAGTTGAGAACGCTCCTCCGATGATACAAGCCATCACAGGGACGGTCTTACGGTCTCTCAGGAGTTTCACATTCGTCCCAGCATTAAGGAGTACAGGTCTTCACTGCCGAGAGAGAACAGAGAAGGTGAAACATAACAGGCTATAGAGGACAGAAGCGAGGGTCACATGAGTTAAAGACGTAAATGTTCCAAAAAAAGAAAACACGTTTCCTTAAATGGGGGCAGACAAAAGCAAGGCACCAATGCGAAACAATATCTATTGAGTGAAATTACTTGAAAATGGCAAAAGGAAAGTCGGACCGCATGGAAAGAATCTGTGAAGACCAATTTTCAAACCTAGTCAGATTCTCCATTGAATTTAGGTCAGGGCATTGACTTTGGCAGACTTCCATGTTCTAGTAAACATATCACCAAGACACGATACTGCCAGCACCACACTTAATAGCCAGAGTATCTCCTTCCACGATTGTGCTGTGTCCCTGAAATACTTTTTGGCAAGATATTTTATGTTTTCTCCTTCTTGACAAGTCTTCCACAAAGGTAGATTTGCATTGCTTAAATCTTCTTATGGGACAAAGATCGAACAGTGCTGCTCCATGACAAGTCACCAACGGTGACTTGTCATGCCTATTTGTCACGCTATTTGTTCACTAATGCTCTCTAGCAAACCTCCTAGGGCAGAAATCGGTTGTATGGGTGAACGCTAATAACTTAGATTACTTTTGAAAAGCAACTGGATGCACTGGATTTAACTAAGTGTTAAATGGCGCTAAATAAAGCGACGTCCCAGTCTGAAGACATTTTTAAACATGCCTCATCTATCTTCCATTTTACTTTACCGCTGTAGTTTTTGATGATTATTACATAAAAGTCCACTGAATTACACAGATCATTCCGGGAGTAAGATGATCAAATGTGGAAATTTTCAAGGGTTGTAAATACTAGGGGTGTCCTGATACAACTTTTTCCACTTTCTACCAATACGATACCGACACTGCTGAGTGTTGGCCGACAGCGATATTGAGACGATACGACATCAGAACGTGTCGTACATATGGGACTTTTCCACGGACTCCACCCAGCGCCCTTTGAGAGTTTTTCATCTGGCTTTTTATCCCTACCCAGTTGGATTTTTTCGATCCTACTCAGAAGGTAGGTTGTCGAGTAGAATAAAGGTCTTACGCAAGGAAGACTACTAGTCAGTGATTGGTCGTAGGTGTGACCAGCCAGCCGAAAGTGGAGCGAGGGAAAAAAATAAAATCAGACGCGATTTGCCGACTCAATACTATGGAGAGGGAAACGTTGGACTTAACCACATTGAAAACTGCGAGGTTCTGCCTATAAAGACTGTGTGGTTCAAAAAGTTGTTCTTCTCAGCCACTGATCGAACCAGTGTTGTGTTGTGTGTCTGTGTGCAGTAGAGGGCAGGGCAGTCGCCTTCTGCGGGAGAGAGGAAGCATTGAAGAGGACCCGGCTGTACTGCTCTCGGCTCCTGGATCTTTACTCCTCCACTTAAAGAACAATACACCACATCAGCACAACATGAATACCAAATATCAGCGTCTAAAAAAATTAAAAGCCCTACATTTTAACAGAATTTTACCAGCTTTGAACAGATCAGTCTCTCTCACAAACACAGAGAGAGAGACATGTCAGAGCCTGATCTATATCGAAACATTCTTGTTTTATATTTACATTCATATTTTGTTTTATTTATGTCTTTATTTATAAAGATTTCTTTTTGCGTTTTTTTATTCAACTGTCACATAGTTCTTCATATAATTGCATAAAATGAGGGTGGGGCTTAAAGCCACCGGCTTACCGGGGGAACAGGACGAGTAGAGCGGTGCAGGGTAGACAGGGGCCGTGGAAAAGTCCCAATCTGTTTTACTTATTTTATAGCGTGTAATGTTAGAAACGGCTGGAGAAAGAGATATTATTCAAACAGAGAACAAAAGTAAACAATAGGCATGAGAACATGTGACAATTGTATAAACTTTAAACAGAATATTATACAATTGAATAAAATAAAGAACAATTAGAATACCCGGGAAACCGAGACAGAGAACCCAATAAATCAGCCAGACATGGTGTTGCGCTTTGAAAGGTTTATTGAAAAATAAACTAACGAAAAGCTGATACTGGAAATCAACAGTGCAAAAAGGAGTGGGTGAACTTCAGAGCTGGCAGCAGACTGCTCCCTACAGGAGAAGACAGGCGGGAGGGAGGAATCTGGTACATGAAGCAGTGAGGGCCAACACGGGCGAGGGTCAAACGATGTGAGCAGGCAGGTCCAAAGGGCTGGGCTAGGAGCGGGGTCCAAACGATCCGATTCCTGTCCAGAAATCAGAGAGCCGGAGGTGTCCGAGCGAGGGCAAGGAGGGACAGGAGGATCCCAAAAAAAAAAAGGGGGTCCTGAACAGCCGATGTAGACGAGGAACGCTGAACAGCTACTCACACAAAGGGCTTTCAACAATCTGGCAGAGACTGGCACTGAGAGGCAGGTATATATACGGTCACAGGTGGCGTGAATGCAGGTAGTCAGGACAAACACAGGTGAAGCTGCTCACAGTAACAAAGTCCTTTTAAACAGCAAAGTTTTTTTTTTCTCTCAAACATCAGCTTAGGCTAAACAAATGTAAAAAAATAAATAAAAGAATCCCTTACTTGTCCGTATAACGTGGATCCAGGGGTGCAGCCACGGTGTAGAGAGGCCCGAACTCCACATGCCTAAAAAAAAAAAGTCTGTGGGCTGCATTCAGAAGAGCGGCTCCCGTAGTGAGGAGATCACCAAAGAAGACCAGGGGATCCAAAGCGAGATGCCAAATCAGGACATGGATGGAAGGAACGACATCGGCTGTGGTAGTCGTTAGCTTCTGAGGTCTTCTCTTACAAGCTGATCTAATGACTGGCGGGGTGTTGTTTCTCTCCTGATGAGTAGACACGCAGGGACTGTCTTTGATGAATCAGGCCGTCAGTCGTCTACTTGGCCCTGCTCCTTCGTGTCAGGACACCCGGCTGGAGACGGTTTTGGTGCGACGTTCAGCTCCATTTGTAGGTCTTCAAGGCTTGAATAAGGCTTTCCTCCTGTTAGCATGACGCTAAAGACTGTGTGCAAACCAGAAGACATGCAGACACCAGAGGACACGCAGCAGTTCCTCGTTCACCACGGCACCGTTTAAATGTGTGCGGAGCTCTGAACTCAGCGACGTAAAGTCAACGTCTAACCCGTGTGAAGTCAGACTCAATCAGGGCCGAGCTACTGATGTCGTTGGCGAAGCTAACAGCATTTGATTTCGTCATATTTGCAGCAATACCCCGTTTGAGTTTCCTGACACATCTGGGGTATAGTTTGTCTACTGTGTAGCGGCGGCTGGGCTCGGGGTGACCAAGTGTGCGTTTAAAGCCAATATTACTCACCAACGTCAGGAGGTGGTGACTGAGCACAATAAACTGGGCTATGTGTTGTGATCTAGCTGATGCCTTTTTACCGCATGGTGTGAGTTTATCACGCTTTGCAAATGGTTAGAACGGCATTAGCTGTCTAAGAGAATCTGTTTTTTAGTGATGCTGCTACAAATTGCTGTTATTACCATGTCAGCGTGATGCAGGAAGATATAACCCGATACTGGTTTTTCGGACGACATCGGATCGATTTCCGCCTGAAAATGCAGATTCTCAGTCCCCAGGAACAAAACTCCGAAACCTCTAAAGGCCCATTCATACCTCACGTAAAAGACGGATACGGATACGTGTGGAGTGTTTCATACGTTCTAACCGTCGATTTTGTCCGTATTTTGACACGAAAATTGGGAGCTTACGATTACGGACGAAACGGATCAATACGGAGTAATACTACCGGAAACGGTGGGGGCGCTATTGAGTTTGCAGTACAAAATGTCAACAAAATCACGAAAAAGGTTGTAATTCTGGGCTTTAAACAATGGTGGGATTCGAGGAACGACTTGCGGAGCTTGTCCGCAACTACCCACACATATGATGTGTCGTGTCCGCGGCACAGGGACAAACAAAAAGTTTACTTACGGAGCAAATACAACAAAATCACGTCTTGGACCGTCGGCATGTTTGACGAATTATTGGCACCCAGCACTGCCACCTAGAGGACATATTGGTTATTGCGCACCTCAACGGACGGAGGTATGAAGGAGTCAACAGATAGAACGTACGGACAGAAATACGGACGTGTAGGCCAAACGTAGGGTATGAATGGGCCTTAAGATGTAGGTCCACTGTAGGACCTACATCTTAGACCTAAAGCAGTAGACCTAATAAGAGTAGGTCCTACTCTTATTTCATGAATTGTTTCACTTCTTAATCAATAACTTCTCGTGTCCTAAACATGGGTCGGAAGAACCAGGCTTACAAAAATGTACTCAGAGCAATCGGCACAATGAGGTTGTTGAGGTCGCACGAGAAACTGGGCCTTCCGTCCATTTTGGTTCGACGTTTGGGTTGTGGCCACATAAAGATGCCAACGTCTGAAGCGATTGGCCAGGTGTGAATACAGGGACGGAGCTAGAGGGGGGCACTGGAATCTCTTGAAATCTGATTCTCTCTTACCCCCCAAGATGATTGACCTGTCACATGACTAGGTCACTCCTGTACAGCAGTTTAACACAGAGGGTTGCAATACACCCAACAAGTGGAAGAAGTTTACAGTACGCATAAGTCAGAGAGGAGTAAGATCAATCAAAAAGTGGAGAGAGAATGACAGAAAAGGCAAGATGGGGGGTTAGAGGATCTCTCCCACGTTTAGGACTTACAAACTTATGCATTACATTGAGGCACAGTCTGCTGAGTATATACAGCTTCCGTGTATATATCCTTTTTTACTTCTTATTTTACTGTATTCTTATTTCTTGTCTGCACCATCAATACCAAGTCAAATTCCTTGTAAGTGCAAAGCTACTTGGCGATTAAACTTGATTCTGATTCTTAAAAACGGCAGTGGGAGAAACGAGAACTGGAAGGAGCAGAAGGGGGGAACAATTAAAAACAACTAAAATGTGGACACACAGCACTTAATTATAGCCTTTTTAAAAATACAAAACCATGACACGGGGGAAATATGACAGTGGTTGGGAGGATGAAAACAATACTGTGTGAACATATGGCAAGTTGCATTCTAGAGTTTGATTTTTGGGTACATTGTTATTCAGATGCTAATTACGTACACTCATCTGAAATCCTTTGTGCCCAATGGGTACGGAAACATATTCAACGTTTAGCAACTTCAACTGGCAATTATTCAGAAACTAATTCCTTCTCATAGTCTGTGGCCCCCCAACTATACAAGTCTAGGACCGCCTCTGTTTTTGTGGCCTGAGGTCAAAGTAGCACCGAGGAGGCAGGGAGAGAAAGAAAGAAACCTGATGCCACCATGTTTTATTGGTGTTGCTTTTTCAAGCTTAAGACAAAGCCAGACGTTTCATGGTTGTGGGTGTAGCAGTCCTAAACATGATACACGTTAAATGTTTTCCCCAACATGTAAACAACGTAAGCTTACATGTTTAACAGCTAAAAAGGCTGGAGGTAACCCAGATTTGGTGTAAAAACTGTTCAAAAAACAGTCCAAGGATCATAAAAAGAGGTCAATCCACAGGGACCAAAGAATCAGAAATAAACTGATTTAAATAAGGGCTGAACAATTAATCGCATTTTTAATATAATCGTGATTTTAAAAAAAACCCTGCAATTTCCAAATCGCAGAGGTCTGCAATTTTTGGCAATTATAGGGAATTAGACGCGTCCTTTAGGTGTCAGTAAAATGTTTAAAGTGGGTTTGCCTCCACATGGAAGGGAAGACAGTTGCAGCAGTGAGACAATCTAATTTTATTACTTGTTTTAGAGTTTGTATAATCATACAAAGCATTAAGTACTGGTCAATCAGTTT